>NC_080547.1:21924550-22084550 GCF_028640845.1 Ahaetulla prasina | reverse complement strand
TATATTTGACAGAAACCAACAATATCAGCAATATAACCAGTTAAGAGGGTGAGTTAAAAAAGCTCGCTGGGGGAAAAGATGTTAAATGCTCTGAAACTAATTTGCTACAGGGATGGTCAATTTGATCAGTCCTGAAAATAATGAAAAAAATACCTAATCATGTGGATCTATCTAACTTGAGAACAAAACAGTCAATACTTCTTTTTGAAAGATCATTGCCTGGATCATCAAGATTTATAATTTGGACTATACATTCTTCGTTTTTGTTAGTTTATCTCATCTGGAAGGAAACCATACTACTGAGCATATAGACTCGGTAATGCGAATGGGCCAAAATTAAACATTTTATACAAAATTATGAAAGAGAGAATCCCTAATATAGGAAAAGTTGAAAATATCCCAGACTCTTTGCAACTGGTTCATGGAGGAAAAAGAAAACAAAGATTTCAGGAGATCTTGAAATCCAAACAGCCTTTTTCTTTTCCTCTATCATACCAAAGAGAATCAAGACTGAGCTACTTTGAGTTTCTCCCTAAACTTTCCTGTTTTACCAGGGCTAAGTTAATGTTTTCCTAACAAGTGCCACAAATGTTCTATCTAAGATTATCTAAGACTGTCTTTCACTTATCTCCAGAGTTTCTTGTTTCTAAACATACTTCCATGGGGTTTGAATGGATGGCCTTTTTATTTCCCGTTAGATGGTTTGGGGGAGGGGGAGGAATGAAAGGGCAACCAAGGGTCAGTTACTTAATTTATTGTTCTTCTGTTGCCAGTTTTGGGAATAAGTCCTGAGGTATGTAAGGGACTGCAGTGGCTCGGTGGCTAAGATGCTGAGCTCGTCAATCAAAAGGTTGGCAGTTCAGCGGTTTGAATCACTAGTGCTGCGTAATGGAGTGAGCTCCTGTTCCTTGTCCCAGCTTCTGCCAACCTAGAAGTTCGAAAGCACATAAAAAATGCAAGTAGAAAAAAGAGGGACCACCTTTGGTGGGAAGATAACAGAATTCCGTTCACCTTTGGCGTTTAGTCATGCCAGCCACATGACCACAGAGACATCTTCGGACAGCGCTGGCTCTTCAGCTTTGAAACGGAGATAAGCATTGGTCTCTAGAGTTGAGAACAACTAGCAACATATGTGCGAGAGGAACCTTTACCTTTACCTGAGGTATGTATGGCTCAAGGTCTAAGTATGGTAACTTGGTCATGATGAAGGTATCTTTTCTTTTATGTACACTGAGAGCATATGCACCAAGACAAATTCCTTGTGTGTCCAATCACACTTGGCCAATAAATTCTATTCTATTCTATTCTATTCTATTCTATTCTATTCTATTCTATTCTATTCTATTCTATTCTATTCTATTCTATTCTATTTATTACATCTTGGCTGAGGGAAGAAATATTATTTGACACTCTATTTCAAGTGATAGAAAGTCTTGGTCCAGACCTGAATCTCAGGATGCTGTATTGGAGTATTCCAATATGGAGGGACTTAACTCTCTGTCCTGGATCACTCATTAACTGTCCCAGAGCTTTCGCTCTCGCAAATATCTTAATAGCCACAAAGAAACCCATAATACTATATATAGAAACCAAGTTTTTGAAATGGGATTTTCAAAGCATTTTAAAAATGCAAATAGAAATGGAAATGAGATGGAAACAGTGAAAGTGAAAGGAAACAAATAAACTGTTTGCCCATCTCTATTTTGAGGGATATTTCCCAAGCCCCTAGAATATTGTAATTTTACATTAACACACTAAAAGGCACAAAAGATGAAAAGCAGAAAAGGGGAGGAAGAAAACTGATTAACTGACATAAAAAGACTTCTTTATTCATTAGGAAAAGAAACTTGTTTTGCAAGACAAAATTAATTAAGGAAATGTTGAGGATATCAAACATCAAATGCAGGGATCCATCAGAAGGTCTGGATATGTAAATGTTACTTGCAAATTGCTACGCTTTGGGATGGGAGGAAAAACTCTTTGTTTCAGCATTAATACTCTCATTTCCTGCCAGCTGCTATCCTCTCTTCTGTTTGCAGTTTTTGGATAATCTGTAGAGAAGGCTATGGAAGCTCAACAATAGAGTTTTACATCCATGTGCCAAGTGCTGACTCATGCTTTCTCATCCATTGTGCATACAAAGTGAGGTATATAAGCATTCTTGGCAGGAATATATTTATCTTGGCCAGAGCTCAAGAAGTATGGTTTGTGTCTTTCATTAAGATATAATAAACATATGTTCGTTAGTGAGGACGAGCAAATAAAGAAATGATTAAAGCAGCATCCGACAGATTAAAAATTATGGTAGCCGTTTAATGGTATTACCACTGTTTTCCAAAGCTCAAGAGTAGGAGGAAGGGACCCAGTTCTGCCACTTTTGATCAGAGCAGCATTTAAATTGTTGTAACACGACCACATGATAACCTAATTTTTCAGAAAAGATTTGGGTGAAATCAGCCCTCGTCAAAGAAGCAACTGGTTTTGAACTTTATGGCCCAGAAAGAAACATTGACGTTCTGTGTCCATTAAAGATCTTCAGATGTAAGAGACAATTACTCTCTCTTTGAATATGATATTAGACTTCTCAGGAATCTGTTGATTAGTCTCACTGGCAAGATTTCTGAACTACACATCTTCCTCAGCTTTGATAGCTCCATAAATCCCAGCTCAACTGTCAAAGTAGCTGCGAGTTGTTTGATCAGCTATTCAGAATGGGTTGCTATCTTCCACTCAGTTATTACTTATCAGCCAAGGAATATTTAAAATTACAGTGATTATACATCACTTCTTGCTACAATTTTTTCCCCTGTGGCATCTCTGCCTCTATATTGCCACTGTGAGGAAAGAGTGGATAAGCTTTGTGGGAAAGTGTTAGAAATTCTGTTTATATATAGCATTTTAGATCAAACAAAGTGTACAGTCACCATGTGCTTTACTGCTTAACTGGTAACTTTTCCTGGAAAACAGGAAACTTTACTTAGAACAAAAGGACATAGAGTATACACCATAGATCTAAACTTGTAAACACTGCCATCCACTGGCTGAATATTACTGTAAATGTTGGTAAAAAATACAAGAAAACTGTATTCCAACAGAAAGACATTTCTTCAAAACAGACATGTGTAACCCAAGGCCCTATAAATACCTAGGCTTACCAAAATATATCCTCTAGAATCCTTCTAAAAGGTGCCTCTGAATTATAATTTTGTAGCACAATAAATGTGTATGGGTGTGTCTCCAAGAGTTGGCAGCTACAACTCTTACAATGACCCCTGCCCCACCTGCCTTATCCAACTTATGATAAACGTGGCGTTTATTTGCCATAATGACAATTTCCTCAAGGGCAATTTATATGATCTTTATAGCATCAAGATGTGATATAAAGCTTGCCCTCATTACTGGTGCAGTAAAAAGCAACAACACTTAAGACTTATATACCACTTTAGTGTGCTTTACGGCACTCTCTAAGCAGTTTAAAGAGTCAGCCTATTGCCCCCAAACAATCTGAGTCCTCAATTTACTGACTTCAAAAGGACAGAAGACTCAGTCAACCTTGAGCCGGTGAAGATTGAACTCCTGGCAGTGAGCAGAGTTAGCCTGCAATAATCCATTCTAACCACTGTGCCGCCAAATATTTGTCTGAATATTGTAGGTGATTCATGGGGAGAATGACTAATGTGTGGATTAGAATGCCCATTATCTTTTAGCATTCATATTTCTCAGTCAGGCTTAAGGAAATAAAAAAAGAATGTTAAAAACATTAAAAATGCATATTGTGAGTTGAGATATGTGGTCTTTAAGAAGCATGTGAAAATGTGGCTTATCGTCTCCTTTTCAAGAGAGGCAGAAGGATGGATTTGCTTAAAATTACTTAGGTTTTTGTATCCTTAAAATCAACTCCTTGACATATCTAGGCGGAAGAGTACCTTCCATTTAAGATGGACCAATTTCCCAAGGGTCAAGTCAAAGAATAGGCTCAGAGGCTATATCTACAATTCCTACCATTTCACTCTTTATCATCATATTCATGCAGGTAGGTCTGATATCCGAAGGGATAGTTTCAACAGATACAGGTAGTCCTCGACATACGACCACAATTGAGCCCAATATTTCTGTTGTTAAGCGAAACATTTTTAAAGTGAACTTTGCTCCATTTTATGACCTGTCTGACCACAGTTGCTAAGCGAATCACTGCAGTGGTTCAGTTAGCAACATGGTTGTTAAGTGAATCCGACCTCGCCATTGATTTTGCTTGTCAGAAGGTCACAAAAGAGGGTCATATAGCAATAGCAATAGAATAGCAATAGCACTTAGACTTACATACCTCTTCATAGTGCTTTTACAGCCCTCTCTAAGTGGTTTACAGAGTCAGCCTCTTGCCCCCAACAATCTAGTTCCTCATTTTACCCACCTCGGAAGGATGGAAGGCTGAGTCAACCTTGAGCCAGTGAGATTTGAACTGCCAAACTGCAGCTAGCAGTCATATGACTCCAGGACAACTGCAACTGTCATAAATGTGAGTCAGTTGCCAAGCATTTGGATTTCCTCTACGTGATCCTCAGGATGCTGCAATGGTCACAAGTATGAACAATGGCCATAAGTTTGGGTTTTGGTCACTATCTTTAAAGCGCTCCATGGCATAGGGCCGGGTTACTTACGGGACCGCCTACTGCCACCGATTGCCAACTGGCGACACCCAGAGGAAGGGCTTTCTCTGTGGGGGCTCCCACCCTCTGGAACGAGCTTCCCCCAGGGCTGCGCCAACTTCCCGACCTCCGAACCTTCCGCCGTGAGCTTAAGACACATCTATTTATTTGCGCAGGGCTAGCCTAGGGTTTTTAGTTTTAAATTTAGTTTTAATGGGGTTTTATACTATTTTAGTGATATTTTAATTTCGGACTAATTAATAAGTTTTTTAATTGTTGTTTTTATTTGTATTATTCTTATGTTTTTATTTGGCTGTACACCGCCCTGAGTCCTTCGGGAGATAGGGCGGTATAAAAATTCGAATAAATAAATAAATAAATAAGTCACTTTTTTTCAGTGCTGTTGTACAGTCACTAAACAGCTTGTTTTAAATTGAGGATTACCCTGTACTTATATTTTGTTTAGCCTTTGAGATCATTCTGTGGTCCATCGTTCCATTGTGTAGGAGGTCATCCAAGCGAGTGGGTGTAATTGTAGGGCCACCGCCCCATCTTTTGTGCGCCCCTCTATTGTCCTGCCCAATTTATACACCTGTGTTAATGCTATTGTTATAACGATGTTGAAATTAGATGTCCTCAAATGGCAAGTTTGCTCCAATTGTGCCATCTGCCACCTCAAACACCATTTTTACAGGGAGATCAGAGAACTGAGGCTCAAATAATAAATTAATCTCTTAGCTATTTGTTAGAATGGGTTCCGCGAGGGGCCCCATTGTTCCCTGTTCTCCAACTGCTATAGAAATTCATCGCTCAGCCACAGAACAATTGTACTTGAGACGCGCCGCCTGAAATAAATGAGCCCCGTTTTGCCCCTTTATGTAATGAAAGTTCTTCAAACACTATATTCTGGGAATAGAACCTTTCTCCAAAGCTAATATCTTCTGCACCTCATCTTCCTGATCTTCTTGCCTGCCTTCCTGTAGCTGCTCAAACGGCTAATGCTGAAGGACCATCAGCCGCTGCTGAGAGAATCAAGAGGGGAATTGTTCTATCAGGCACAGCTTTTATCCTCTTGAACAAAAAACATGGCGAGGATGCCTATGATTATTACTCCCCCCCCTCCCCAACCTTGCATTTTCTCTGGGACCATTTAATTCTTTTATCTTTTGGTGGAAACCCATAGCCCATTTCCTGCTAATAAGGCTCAAAAACTGCATTTGAGATTCTCTCTCTCTCTCTGTATGTATGCATATGTGTGTGTGCATCTACATGCATACAGAGAGAGAGAGAGAGAGGGAGAGAGAGAGATTCACATATACACACATACTATACGCACACACGCACGCACACACACACACACACACACAGAGAGAGAGAGAGAGAGAGAGAACCACTGGCTTAGACATAATTAGAATTACAAAGCAAAGATGCCTTACATGATATCAGAGCTTTTTCTTTATTTTATGTGGTGAATCTCTCCCTCCCTCCCTCTCTTATCTCTTGTCTCTCTATATATTTATCTCTTTATCTCTATCCATATCATTTATATCTATACCATCTCTATCTATCTCTATCATCTATCTCTATCTATCATCCATCTATCCATCTATCTATCTATCTATCTATCTATCTATCTATCTATCTATCTATCTATCTATCTATCTATCTATCTATCTATCTATCTATCTATCTCTAACATCTATCAATCATCTATCTATCTCTATCAACCATCTGTCTGTCTGTCTGTCTATCTCTGTCTATCTCTATCTCTATTATATCTTAACCATCCTGTTTTTCAAGTTGATTCTCTTAACTCTAAATGAATGGGCAACCATGTCGCTTTTTAGACTGCAAAGAGTCTAGGACAATTTTCCCCAGCTTGGCACTTTCTAGACATACTGGACTGTACTTCCAATGATCCTAATATCCGAAAGGAACCATTTAGGGAAGCCTGATGTATTTTTCATTGGGTGAAACCAAAATGGTACCATTGTGAACTGAATTCTCAGGATCCATTTATATGACCTACAAAGAACGGACTTTAACATAGTCAATCTGATCATCTCTCTCCCGCAATTTTAGAACTTCCTCAGACCTTTATTTTTTTTGTTGTTTTTAAATTCATTCTAAAAAGAAAAATCTCCCATCAATTAAGCTCAACTCTTGTGACTGCATGGGTACTGTATGTCTGTACGTGTTTTCTTAACAATGGAACAAGACTGTCCTTCTATTAGATTGGGATTTTGTGTTGGGGAGGGGATCCCTGAACTGTACTCAAAGAGGGAGCTCAGAAACTTTTTTCAAACCTTCTTCAATGTGCTCTAGTGAGAAATTGTATCTATACCTGTGTGGAAAAGAAGCATAGCTATTTAATCAGAACAGAGACTCTTAACCAGAGATCTTCAAACTTGGCTGCTTTAAGATTTGTGGACTTCAACTGTGGAGTTGAAGTCCACAAGTCTTAAAGCAGCCAAGATTGAAGACCTCTGCTCTTAACCTTGGAGCCCACAGATAAGACTTCAGGGAATCTATGGATTAGGAAGAAAAACAAATTACAACTTTACTTTCATTAACCTCTAACAGAAATTTGATTTTTTTCATGCAATAATGAATGTAAGGAGTAAAGTAATGTATGGCCTCTAGACTCCATAGTTTTGCACTAAATTCTCTCTTTTTAAAAAAAAAAATTTATTGATTTTTTTTTTTAGTTTCCTCCCCTATACACATACATGATTTATGAACAGAGTATTGGCCATATCATATCTTATACAATTCAATATATTCAAATATATTTTACTTAGTTACAGTTTTTGCCAAAAATATTCTTTTTTCATAGTTTGAAAACTAGGGGGAAAAAAAAAACACCACTAAACTCTCAAAGGGATTCATAGCACAAAAATCACGATTCCAGATCAGGGACCCAAATGCCAGGGACATCCATTTTCTTAGCAAATTAGGGTTTTTAAAAGCTGCTTCTAAAATCGTGCCAAGCATATGTCCTGAATACACACAGATTTTTTTTTATTATTATGTCTCTGCACCCTTGAGTTACACTTTTCTGCCTGTTTTATCCTAAAGGTGGTCCAAATCTATCTAGTATTTATTTAGTATTTTCCCCCAAATATGATTTTGTGTGCACCTTTCTCAACTACATTTTTTTTAAAAAAAAACATTAATTCAAGCAGAGAGTGACAGAGAACAGTAGGCTATTTTTCTGCTGTTCTCCGACTCACAAAAAAGCCAGGATATTTCTGTGAACAGTAGTGGATTTCTTTACTATTTCTCACCTATATGTCTGCCTTCCTATATTTCTGACTGCTGCAGATGTAATCTCCACCAATAAGGGGACTCTCTGGTTTATTTCTCCATTTAAACTACATGAGATCTGGGGGAAAAAGAAAAGAAAATCAAATTGATTTTCATAGGTAGAGAGAGAGAAGCCCTGGGCTAAGATTTCCATTTGGATTCTTAACATTTGCCAGCAACGTTTTCGGCTGTGGCTGCAAATAGAACAAGGTTCTGCTTTTAATCTTTTAAAGCTTTTTTTGGGGGGGGGAGACAAAAAGAAGGGGACACAATACAGTTAGTCCTTGACTTACGACCAGCCCTCCAACAACCATTTGAAGTTACAACAGCACTGAATAAAACCAGTCTTTGCATTTATCAGTGTTGCGGCATCCGCACTACCGTGTGATATAAATTTGGGCTCTCGGCAACTGGCACATATATACAGCACTAGCACTAAGACTTATATACCACTTCATAGTGCTTTCCAGACCTTTGTAAGTGGTCAGCATATTGCCCCCAACAATCTGGGTCTCCATTTTACCAACCTCAGAAGGGTTGAGTCAATCTTGAGCTGGTCGGGATCGTACTCTGAGCTATGGGCAGAGTCAGCCTGCAATACTGCATTCTGACCACAGTGCCAAGTTGCAGCATTGCAGGGTCCTACGATTGTCATTTATGAGCCATGGTGGTGCTGTGGTTAGAACGCAGTACTGCAGGCTACTTCTGCTGGCTGCAGCAGTTTGGCAGTTCGATTCTCACCAACTCAGGGTTGACTTCCATCCTTCTGAGGTCAGTAAAATGAGGACCCAGATTGTCGGGGGCAATAGGCTGACTCTGTAAACTTAGAGAAGGCTGTAAAGCACTATGAAGTGATATATAAGTTTAAGTTGTATTGCTATTGCTATCTGCAATCTTCCCAGCCTGCTTTCAACAAGCAAAATCAATAGGGGCAATTATATGATTCATTTAACAACTGCTATGATTTGCTGAAGGAACGTCAATGCAGCCTGTTGGCCATATCTTATGTGTGCCTATAGACAGGCATCCAAAAATTGCACTACATTCGGTACCCCCTGGACAAAACAGGAAACAAGAGCTGGTCTTGGAAAACTTGGTGCTTAAGGAAGATTTTAAAATTGTCAATATCCCTTGGGACGATCCCGGAGATGCTACAAATGTTCAAAACCACTGTAAAACACTGCTAGACAAAGTGTTCTGCACAGGACCTAATGATGATGATGATGATTTGCTTAACAACCGTGACAAAAAAGATCATAAAATTGGGTGCAATTCACTTAAAAACCTTGCTTCGCAATGGAAATTCTGATCCCGATTGTGGCCGTAAGTCGAGGACTACCTGTAATCATAATAATTTTAGAAGGCTGCTTGCAGCTCCTTTCTTTACGCAACCCCATAAATTACTCAGCACCCAGCTGCCAGCTTCAACTAACCCAATATTGCCTGCAGTAATTATTTGGATCAAATGCAGTTTATCTGCTTCATATTTGTGTTGCTGTGCTGGATGGCAACTTATAAATGTCACTGCAGTGTTTATTTGTTATAATGAAACTTAATGACATTTGAAACCAGTAGCTGTGCTGGTGGGCTGCAGGTTTGAATTAATCTCTTCGTTTTAGGAGTGGGGACGCCTAAAGATAACATTAAATTTTACCCTATAGGATTTGAAGATATATGCACAGACATCTTTCAGAGCGCATATTATACATCAGGGAAACGACTAGCAATCAACTCAGATGCCTATGGCTATGGGCTGAAAGCACTGTCACCCACTGGAGGAAAATTTTTGTCCCCACCCAGATGAGCAGAGTTGACAAGCTATAAGCCTACATTGTACTCGGTCTGTTTTTATTACATTTTTAGAGGAAATTTGCAGAACATTGCATGCAAGATGATTGCTGGGTGGTGAAAAAAAGCTACATGGAGCATTGAAGCGATGCTGCTATCAACAACTACTCCAAATCACTAGCCTTACTAAGAAGAGGAAAGGGGTAGCCTGGGGGGAAGGGGGAGAGAATCTGCTCTATATATCTGTCGGTGCATGGGTATAAAGATATATTGCAAACTTAAGCTCTCTACAAGAATCTGAGCTACTAATGGCCCAAGCAGATTGGTGGTAGATAAGAGTCACAGGAATTCAAGGTGGACTTGACTTAGATTTCTTGTGGGGATGAAGGGGTTCATGGCTGATGATGCATTTGACCCCTCCCTTGAGCTCAGCCTGGTCGTCTCCTACACTAAGCTTAAAAAAACATTTCCCATCTTGAAGCAGCCACTAGCTGACCTTGGTTAAACTCAAACAAAATCAACAAAATCAAATATAGTTAATGCTCAAAAGAGAGACCACAGGGAAGTACCAAAGCTGCAAGAAATTCATATGAAGAATTAGGAAAATTAAGTATTGTTGACAGGTAAGTTTGATTCAAAGAGGACAATATCTGCTAAATGTTTCTTGTCCTATTGTGCCCTCCAATTGTGAGACCTTCAAAAAGAATCCCAGTTAGCATGAACAATTCTAAGAATCTGGGAACTGAAATCCAGCTATTTACTGTACCCAAGATCTGAGTTTCTCTATGCATAGAATCAACATTTCATTTTTCCAATTACATAATCAGAATAGCTTTTTGGTCATATGGACTAAATTGATTAGAATGTATAATTCTATTCCATGGTTTATATAGTGTTGACCATGACTTTTGAATCACATTGTTAGCCTAACTTTAATAGTGAATCTTAGTCGTAGAATATCCCTAGAATATATACTTGTAGATCATTTTTCTCTAAATGTCTACAAACAGATATAGAAGAAAAAAAATGTACTGTTAATTTTTTTGGAAATAAAAGGAAATTGGCGGTAAATAATGAAATTCAATGAAATTCAGATCTCTTGTGGACATGAAAGGACTCATGACTGATGACATGTTTGACACCTCCTTCACTCTCAGCTTGGTCATCTCCTTCAATATCTGAACATTTCCTTTTTTTGTACAAAGTGACTCAGGGCTTAGATGATCATTTCAAAAAATAGCATTGATTTATTGATTGATTGCCAATAGCTTATTAGTTCTGACTGCAAAGTCTTTCAATAAGACCAGACAAACCCTTGCCAAACCTTTGTCTATTTAAAAATTAAGTGCCATCCCTTCATCCATCTAGACCTTTTGCAGTCCCTACCAGGGGTTGGTATTCACTTACCTTCACTACCGGTTCACAAATGTGAGCGCTCGTGCCACCTCCGCGCATGTGCAGAGCCTTCTCACATGTGCAGAGGGTCAAAAACTGGATAACGTCCGGGCGGGTGGGGAGATCCTCCCACAGCAGCCTCTACCAGTTTGCCCAAACCGGATAGAACCGGCTGAATACCACTACTGGTCCCCACTCAAGAGCCGATGAATGCTTGCCAAACCTCTTTACGGCTAGTGTTTTTCTTGTCTTGAATCTGGTGGAAGCAAAGCTCCACAAATTCATTTTCAGCAGAATTCCAAAAGATATTCTTCTCAGTGCTTACTAAGCAGAGTGCCAGAGCAAGACAGAGTCAAGTAATCTCACCTTTCCCAACACTCGGGTCAACGAAATTAATCCTTTGCAAATATCCTCACACAAGGATGTAGGGAGGCTGTCTCCCGGCATGCCGGGGGAAAACTTCTAACGAGGCCTACCAAATCTAGGGAAAGGGCCCATGTTCAATCTTTTGCATCTTCAATCAGGGTTGCTTTAGAAGAGGATCAGTGGCGGGATTCAGCCGGTTCAGAAAAACAGTTGTAAAATTACCATGTTTCCCTGAAAATAAGACCCTGTCTCTTTTATATATATATAAAAAATATATGTATTGTATATGTATATGTATATGTATATGTATATGTATATGTATATGTATATGTATATGTATATGTATATGTATATGTATATGTATATGTATATGTATATATATGTAGGTCTTTGGTTATATCTATATATATCTTCACCAAAAAAGGCACCAAGTCTTATTTTCAGGGAATGTAATCCACTGACTAACCTCACTTGCACACGTCACCCCCAGCCTCCTTTTCACTGTCAGAGGCCTTCAGGAACTTCTTCTGCAGCTGGCAAGGCTTTCCTGAAGGCCTCTGCAGCTGATAACAGAGTTCCAGATCGAACTGGATCTACAGAGGCCTTCAGAAGAGCCTTGCCAGCCTTGCCGGCTGCAGAAGAAATGGGCTGGTGAGGCAGGTGTTGGGGTGTGTGAGGCCTGGCTGCAACAGTCTAAAGATAAGTAGTAGGGTAGCTCTACCCCCTCCATCCCCACCCTGGCTTAATTTTTACCTGTGCAATCTGGAGTGGGCAGGATCTTGATTAGGGCTTATTTTTTGGGGGGTAGGGCTTATATTGGACACATGTGCAAAAATCAAGCTAGGACTTACTTTCAGGGTAGGTTGCATTTTTTGGGAAACAGGATACTGGCTGGCCCTGCCCCTCCCTATCCCTTCTAGGAGTCATCCCCCCAAACCTGTTTTGGCTCCCAGGTAAGTGCAGGGAGGCCTACTAGGCCCAAAATGGGACGCTGGAGGGGGATGGTGCTCCCCTGGCTTGTTTTTGCTCCCAGGGGGGTGCAGGAGGCTGAATGCTGCCTGTCATACCCCATGGCCATGCCTACCATGGCTACGCCCACCCAGCCGGTCATTAAGGCAGAGAACCCTTTGTTAAATTATTTGACTCCCACCACTGAAGAGGATATAGATGAATGTGCCTGCTACAAGAGATGTCTTTTGATCAATTGGAAGTCAGAAGACGGCACATGGGATTTGGGATGAATAGCAATTTATGGAAGGAAATGAAGCTGCTGAACTGAAGGTGAGAGCAGTGCTCCATAGACTGTAGAGTCCTCAGCTGTCAAGGGCTCAGCCACATTCCGGTTGCCTAGCAATAAAGACCTTCTGGATCCCGCTCTAGTTCTAATTGCATTTCCAGGTCTACATCCTTGGGACTTTATTTAACTGAAAGCCGGTATCTGGAGAAGAAGAATATAAAATAAAAACCAATATCCACTAATCACTTCCTCAGTTATCAAACAGTGACGGCGAATACATATTTGAATATGTCTTATCCAGATGACGAAAAACAGAGAGCAATCATTTGCATACGGCTTATTTGAGGGAGTGGGAAAAATAGTCTTGTATGTAACATTTGTTTTTTTTTTATTCATCAAGCCATGCTAATTCTTTGAGCTGGGATTTGGTTGGAACATGACGTTTAGGATTTTTTTGTTGTTTGAGGGGGAATAGATGCCGGAATATTTCTTTCACGGTATTCATGATGCATTTGGTGGAATGAAAATTGGAAATAAGGGCCTTCTGGGGGAGGGGCATGAAGAAATGATTACACTACGTGAGAATGTCACCACAGAAATGCTGCAACACACATTATTGTGTCAGATGCCGTGAACTGAAGTACATAACTGCATGGTTTGTGATGACAACTTCAGGAAAAAGGTTGATGTCATCAGTATTCATTACAAATACTGCTGGTTGTCAGTTAGAATCTAGGATAACCAAAATAATGTGAGTTTTTCTGTGAGGTGGCTGAGCTTTTTGATGTTAAAACAGGGACATGATTTGATACAAATGGGTTTAAAAGCGACGTGTCTTGGTAAGACTGGGTAAATATTTACAAAATGATGCCTGATGCTGAGAAAGTATCATTGATAACACTAGAAGGCAAGCATATATGTAGGCCTGAATTTTTCATGTGGCGCTCAGCTTAATCTCAAAAGCTACTGTCTTAATTTCAGAAGCTCTGCAAATAATTGTCTAGAACAGGGTGTCCAATCATGGCATTTTTATAACCCGTGGATGACAACTCCCAGAATTCCCATGATGACTGGGGAATTCTGGTAGTTGAAATCCACAAGTCTTAAAGTTATCAAGGTGGAACACCCCTGCTCTAGAGTTTCAGTAAGATCAGGGTTCAAGATCGTCTTCAGAAGCATTTTAGATAGGATCAGAGAGAAAGAAACAAAATGAAGAGGATGGCAGAAAAAGAAAGAATAAGGAGCCTAAAAGGCAGCAAAAGGGGATAGAAAGAAAGGGATAGATGGCACGTGATGATGGAAGGGAGGGAGAGACTCTACCTATTTTTGGCTATGGACTCACTCACCATTGGCTTTAGACATGTCCAGTGCCGTCCTGCAGATAAATCAGTTCTGAGAAAATGTGGCAAAAAAGAGAGGTGCCCACCCTCCTTCTATAATATTACTTAAGAAAAGTGATTGACAGTAGAGGACAGTAGACATTCAAAGGTCACATTTCATACCTGGCACCTTAATTTATCTTAAATTAATCAGTGTGAGACATGATAGCAGTTCACACTCACTGGGGTGATGATGTTATCTACTATATCTAGGTCTTTCACATATTCCCCAACTGCCTAACACCTAGAAGTTATGAAGCAGATTTTATAACAACCAAAATGATTACGCTGGTAATTGGACCAAGACTTCTGATGTTGGTTGGTCATACCCAACAGTGCTTAACTGTTACATTTCTCCAGCATAAAAGATGCTTGAGGCTCTCTTGCCAAAAGTTTACACACAACAGTTTTCTTCTGGAAAACAAGGGAGTGAAATACCGAATATGGAAACAGAGATACTTCAGTATTGTCAGAAATGACATATCCTAACTATTACCTGGCAGGTTAGTTTGTTACCATCCTGGAGGTTTTGCATCAAAGTCAATTTGTTCTTATCTAGAATACTTCATATGACTTTCTTCGCATTACATCTTAGTACTTATAAAATTTCCTGACCTAAATTGCAGGTAAAAACAAGAAAATTTACTTCTAAACTATCCTAATTACTTCGTGTAGCATTTGCTTTCAACTACATCAAGAAAATTCTCTCATCTGTCTGGGCATGCCACACAGTTGGTCTCTTATGAATATTAATGAGAAGTATTTGTCATGCAATATTTCACCAACTTTCTGCCACAATCTCTATAAAATTATATTGTGTGCCAACCCCTCTGTGTCTAACAAGTCAAGAATCAAAATATACTTTGTCACAAATAGACGATCTATTTAAAGGATATGTATATCCAGATGAGCAAATATGGTCTGCAGAAATGCTATACAGAAAGTATTTTCTCAAACGATACAGCTTATCAAAAGATCCTTGTACAACTAAAAAAGGAATAAAATATACTTCCTGGGTTAGGTGTTGTGTCTGCTGCAGCCCCTGAGCCGGGCCTCCTGGCTGAGAGTGACTTAGAGAGTGAGGGGGAAGAGCTGACAGGGCTTCCCTCTGCGGGACCTTCCT
This sequence comes from Ahaetulla prasina, assembly GCF_028640845.1. NCBI lineage: Eukaryota > Metazoa > Chordata > Lepidosauria > Squamata > Colubridae > Ahaetulla > Ahaetulla prasina. The sequence continues at coordinate 22,069,310 of NC_080547.1, read as the reverse complement.
CTCTGGCTCTGCTCCAGGTCCCAGAGGCAGGCCAGGTGGAGGAAGAGGAGCTGACACTGCCTCTTTCCCCCGACCCCTCCTCCTCCTCCCTGGCAGAGCTCCAAGAGCCAGCTGAGGAGAATCAATTGTGGCTAGATACAAGGCAGCGACGCGGAGTGAAGTGTGCGCAGCAAAAGAAAGGAAGGGGCCGGCCCAGGGAGTGCTGAGTCACCGAGCCACACCCCACAGAGTATAAAAGTGGGTGGAGCTGCCTTTGGGCTCTGTGACAGACAAAAACAGACTTTTGGGAGCTTTGGCTGTGCTATTTTGTGATTCAGACTTTGGCTTCTGTTTATTCCTGAACTGCAATTACGCTGGTCTGAGGAGAACTTGGCAGGCAATCGCAGCTTTGTTGCCAGAACTGTTATCTGTCGTCAGAGTAAATTGCTGGCAAAGATAGTCAGCTCGCATGTCTTTTTGGTTGTGGTTGGGAGGGGACAGAACACTAGTTGTATATAGGCATTTATGAGTATGTAAAGAGCACAGTGGCTCATATGAAACACTGTCAGACTATTTACTGAATCTGCATTACTATTAATCGTCTCATAGTTCCCATCACCAATCTCTTTCCACTTATGACTGTATGACTATAACTTGTTGCTGGCAATCCTTATGATTTATATTCATATATTGACCATCAATTGTGTTGTAAATGTTGTACCTTGAAGAACGTATCTTTTCTTTTATGTACACTGAGAGCATATGCACCAAGACAAATTCCTTGTGTGTCCAATCAAAAAATTTGGCCAAAAAAATTCTATTCTATTCTATTCTATGAGTAGGATGCTGCTTTGGAGGCTAGCAAACCCACGTTTGAGACCCAAGTGCTGCTCTGGGCAGGGTTGAGCTCCTGTCCTTCACTTCAGATCCTGCTGGAGACATGAAAAGAATCCCACACCGGACATCCCCCAGACTATGACAATGTCACCAGCTAATCCTTTCAACCCAGAAGCACCTCAGTGCTTTTGACATGGGTGCAAAAATGATTATGGTATGTTTATTGCTATTAAAGGAGACAATCTGCCTGCTAATAATGTGAATTATACCAAAATACCTAGATAATCTCTGATCTACTTCTGCTGGTTGCTGGCTGCCAGCAGTTCAATTCTCACCAGCTCAAGGTGGACTCAGCCTTCCATCCTTCCGAGGTGGGCAAAATGGGACCAAGATTGTTGGGTGCAAGATGCTATCTCTGTAAACCATTTAGAGAGGGCTGTGAAGCATTGTGAAGCGGTATATAAATCTAAGTACTATTGCTATTGATGTTTTCCTTCCTTCCTTCCTTCCTTCCTTCCTTCCTTCCTTCCTTCCTTCCTTCCTTCCTTCCTTCCTTCCTTCCTTCCTTCCTTCCTTCCTTTTCTCCCTCCCTCCCTCCTTTCCTCCCTCCCTTCCTTCTTTCCTTCATAATGGTTAGAATATAGTATTGCAGGCTAACTCTGCCCACTGCTGGCAGTTTGATTCTGACCGGCTCAAGGTTGTCTCAGTCTTCCATCCTTCCGAGGTGGGCAAAATAAGAACCCAGTTTGTTGGGTGTAATAAGCTGACTCTGTAAATTGCTTTGGGAGGGGTATAAAGCACTGTAAAGCCTAAGTGCTATTGCTATCTTTCCAACATGGATTAGGTATTTTTTGGTGTTGGGTAACCTGATCCCTTTTTCCTGTAGATTAACATGAGAATCTATAGAAGCCAAGGATCAAAAAATCAAACCAGGAAAATAGTACCGCCAAACAAAATCCAACTTGAATAAGACAGCTCTGTAGATCTTCAGGCAGGGGATTATTAATGGCCAGCCTGGATGGGTGGAGTCAGTGTTTTTGTACAAAATACTTTTTGAGTCCCATAGACTCCAGCTTGCAGGTTTTATGTTTTATCAAACAGGACATTTTTATACGAAAGTTGTTGGTCTTTGACAGATCTTAATATCTGAATATGCAATTCCACAATAACTTTCAAAAGTCAATCTTTACATTTTCCTTTTTGTATAGGAAATGCCTTGATCTGTCAAACTAATATGCAGACCATAATTATTCCATCAGATGTCAGAATTCTCTGAATGCAGCTCCCAATAGTGAATACTTGAATATATGTATTTTGAAGAAAAATATATTGAAAATATTTCAACAGATTTTCATGCCCCCTTTACTCCACTAAAGTGCTCCAACATGGTAATAGAATGGAAATTTGGGAAAAACATACAAAAACTAAACTTAATTACAACAACAGTCCCAAATTAAAAGTCTTCCATATGATTCAGGGCTGCTATTCCTGAAATGGCAATAGGACTTATATACCGCTTCACGGTGCTTTCCAGCCCTCTCTAAGCAGTTTACAGAGTCAGCCTCTTGCCCCCAACAATCTGAGTCCTCATTTTGCCCATCTCAGAAGAATGGAAGGCTGAGTCAACCTTGAGCCTGGTGAGATTTGAACTGCCAAATTGCAGGCAGCCGGCAGTCAGCAGGAGTAGCCTGCAGTATCGCAGTCTAACCACAGCGCCACCAAAGGTCATCCCCAACCAGCATGGCCAATGGGAATTTTGGAACTATAAATCCAACACATCTACAATCCATCACATACAGAAGTTTAAGCTAGAGAAGGACAAATTCCCCAGCTTTCCAGACAATGAACCTACATCTTCAACATCCTCGTATGTAATCATCAGTATAGAAAAATCACTGTCCTCATAAAAAATAGTCATTGAATCATATGTTAAAAAGCATCTAAAGTTTTCAGTTCTGGGCAACTATCATTAAGGCAACTGAAAAGAAAGGCTAAACTTTGGAGAATAGTTTCATTTTGACTTTCTTACACAGACACAGGTGGGTTGTTGGAAGATTTATGGCATCATTTTAAGTTGGCTTAATGGTATAAACAGACCGGTAGTAGCAAGTTCTGGTCCACCAGAAACAGAGTCAATGAAGTGACCTGTGTTGCTTATGAAATATTACCTCCTGGGAAACAGTTTGTCATGGAACCCAACAACATGGAAATGGATATGAGAGGACTACGGCCCTTAACAGAAAGGACAATTATGCCTGAAGAGATGTTATTAAAGCATCTCAAGTACCTTAGTAGGCTGTTTGAAGCAGCCGACTCCATGGAAGAGAGAAAGCATGAAATGCATTTCCATTAACTCCTCGAACAGAAGGAAATAACTAAGAGATTAAAATTTCAAAGAGAAGATAGTTACAAGTTCATACCCAAAGCAACCCTTACAGCAAAATGACTACGTTGTTTTGGATTAAACCAACGGTCTTTCATCTTTGAATTGTAAACAAAGTTGTATTTCTCTCATATGCGTGAGCAAGAGAATAAAATTTCTAAGCCCTACATTTTCCAGTAGGTTTGGGTCCATCGGAATAGGGCCTATATCCGTGATGGCGAACCTATGACACGCATGCCCAAAGTGGCATGTAAAGCCATGTTGCCCAGCACGCGTGGCCTTGCCTGTTTGTCTTCCATGTTTCTGGTCTGCATGCGCAGCAGTGGTGGGTTTCAATTTTTTACTACCGGTTCTGTGGCTTGGAGGGCATGGCATGTTTTGGTGGATGTGGCTTGGTGGGCATGGCAGAGGAAGGATACTGTAAAATATCCATTCCCACCCCACTCCAGGGGAAGGTTACTAAGAGGTTACCATTTCCTCCTGATCAGCTGGGACTCGGGATGCAGAGAATAGATGGGGGCAGGGCCAGTCAGAATTTTTACTACCGGTTCTCCAAACTACTCAAAATTTCCACTACCAGTTCTCCAGAACTGGTCAGAACCTGCTGAAACCCACCTCTCATGCGTGGGCTATGATCAGGCATGTGTGGCAGTCCCACAAATTGGTGTGCACATTCACGCCAGCCAGCTGATTGTCGGGTGCACGTGTGCCAGAACCTGGAAGTTTGGTTTTTCTGGAGCGCAATCTCTTCACGTCTGCAGCAGTGCTTAAAATCAGCCTGCGTCTGCACGCCGGGCCAGCTGATCATTGGGCACGCATGTGCGCTAGAACCCGGAAATTTAGCTTTTCTGTAGTGTGGCCCCGACGAGCGTGTGTGTGTGTGTGTGCAATGTTTTCACGCAATCTTTTCGGCACTCGGTGCCTAAAAGGTTTCACCATCGCTGGCTAGACCAAATCAGCACCCCATTCTTTATTGTTAGGAATGCTTGAGAAATTTAAACTTTTCATATTCTAAAATGAAATTCCTTCAACATGATTTATTTTATTTTATTTTTTATTTTATTTGCATTTATATCCCGCCCTTCTCCGAAGACTCAGGGCGGCTTACACTATGTTAGCAATAGTCTTCATCCTATTTGTATATTTATATACAAAGTCAACTTATTGCCCCCCCAACAATCTGGGTCCTCATTTTACCTACCTTATAAAGGATGGAAGGCCGAGTCAACCTTGGGCCTGGTGGGACTTGAACCTGCAGTAATTGCAAGCAGCTGCTGTTAATAACAGACTGCATTAGTTTGTTGAGCCACCAGAGGCCCCTATACGGTGGGACTGTGCATTATTTTTAAATTTTATTTGTATTTCTACTGCAGCATTCAAATAACTCATTTAGAATGGTCAGCTTTCGGATGACCTTGCACTACGTTGCCAATTGCTTGGTGAAATTATTTGGGAACATTCCAAGCAATTTTGGGAAATTACAGTATTTCGCTGATGGAGCCTCATGCATACCCCACCAATCCGTCTCCTCTGCTCTAAGAGGGAAAAGCTGGAGTCAGCATCCCTTCTCTGATTTGTAAAGCCTCTCTAGAGAACAAGGTCTGGGCTTTGCCCCTAAACTGAGCCGCTCAAGTCAACTCTTAAGAGCTTCTCACCCAAGAATGGAGGGATGCCAACCCCAACACAGCAGGTTTGCCTCGATAAAGCATTTTGCCTTCAAAATATTATCCCGGCAATGTTCCTTCCCCCCTTTTCTTCATTTGTGCAATGCAGTTGTGTTTAACAGCATTGGCTTTGCATCAGTGGTGAAATCCAATTTATTTTTTTACTACCGGTTCTGTGGGCGTGGCTTGGTGGGCATGGCATGGCTTGGTGGGCGTGGCTTGATGGGCCTGGCAAGGGAAGGTTACTGCAAAATCCCCATTCCCACCCCACTCCAGGGGAAGGATACTGCAAAATCCCCATTCCCTCCCCACTCCTGGGTGAAGGATATTGCAAAATCTTCATTCCCACCCCACTCTGGGGCCAGCCAGAGGTGGTATTTGCCGGTTCTCCCAACTACTCAAAATTTCTGCTACTGGTTCTCCAGAACCTGTCAGAGCCTGCTGGATTTCACCCCTGCTTTGCATACTTTTGGCTGTTATCACAGGTAAAAGTCATGGTTGTCCCAAAGGTGCTTTTTTTCAGGAGCCAACTGGACTTTTTGGTTTTTTTCTTTTGAAGACGTTTTGCTTCTCATCCAAGAAGCTTCTTCAGCTCTGACAGGATAGTGGGGAATGGAAGAGTTCCCCACTGTCCTGTCAGAGCAGAAGAAGCTTCTTGGATGAGAAGCGAAACGTCTTCAAAAGAAACAACAACAACAAGAAGAAAGTTCACAACAAGAAGAAAGCACCTTTGGGTTAACACAGGGAGTTCTTGATTTATGACCACAACTGAACCCAATTTCTGTTGCTAAGCGAGGCAGAAGTTAAGGTAATTTGCCCCATTTAATGACCTTGCTTGCCACATATGTTAAGTGAATCACTGTCATTTTTAGATAAATCTGGCTTCCCTATTGACTTTGCTTCTCAGAAATTTGCAAAAGACATTGTAACCATCATAAACAAAGCATCAAAGATGATTAGGGGACTGGAGGCTAAAACATATGAAGAACGGTTGCAGGAACTCGGTATGTCTAGTCTGATTATTATTATTATTTTATTATTTATTAAATTTTTATACCGCCCTTCTCCCGAAGGACTCAGGGCGGTGTACAGCCAATGATGGAAAGAAGGATTAGGGGAGACATGATAGCAGTGTTCCAATATCTCAGGGGCTGCCACAAAGAAGAGGGGGTCAAGCTATTCTCCAAAACACCAGAGGGCAGGACAAGAAGCAATGGATGGAATCTAATCAAGGAGAGAAGCAACTTAGAACTAAGGAGAAATTTCCTGACAGTTAGAACAATCAATCAGTGGAACAACTTGCCTGCAGAAGTTGTAAATGCTCCAACACTGGAAATTTTTAAGAAAATGTTGGATAACCATCTGACTGAAATGGTGTAGGGTTTCCTGCCTGGGCAGGGGGTTGGACTAGAAGACCTCCAAGATCCCTTCCAACTCTGTTGTTATATTACGTTATGTTATGTTATGTTATGCTACGTTACGTTACGTTACATTACGTTATGTTATGATAAATATAAGCCAATTGCCAAGCATTTAAATTTGGGTCACGTGACCGTGGAGATTTGCATTGGTCAGAAGTGTGAAAAACAGACGTACGTCACCATTTTTCCCCAGTGCGGTTGTAACTATGAATCATCACTAAATGAACTGTTGCAAGTCAAAGACTACCTGTAAAACCTAGTTTTTAGGGATAGGATAGCATAGGATAGGAATAGAATAGAATAGAATAGAATAGAATAGAATAGAATAGAATAGAATAGAATAGAATAATAAGCAGAAGATCCAACCCCCTCCTCAAACAGGAAACTTTATACCACTTCAGACAAATGGTTGTCCAATCTCTTCTTAAAAACTTCCAGTGTTGGAGCATCCGCAACGTTCTGGAAGCAAGCGATCATGTAGAGAAACCATTTCTCTGTCGTTTCCAAAACTTCCGAAAGGAAGAAGAATGGGGGGAGAATGCAGGCCTAGGGCGGAAGCTGCTTCCAGCTTCTGAGCTGCCCAGGGAGAGTTTGGAGCAAGGCGAAACAAATAGATAGCCCCACTTTCACAAGCCAGGGGAAGATGTTTCTGCTTTGCAAAGCATCTTCCAAGGGACGGTTGCTACAAATCTTTCTTAGAAGCGCAACATCCCTCTGTAGCTTTGCCCAGTCTGAGCGTTTATAAAAACTCTCACCTCCCTTCATTTCTTCTTTCATGTTTCCATTAGGGGGGGAAAAAATGCGAGGGCAGGCAGCATAAAGATACCAAATTAACAGGGAAACAAATGGAAAGTGAGAAGCTCTTTCTCTGTTGACAACACTCACCCCCATTAGATCCCTTTAAACAGGACAAATAAGCCACTCAGTGGCACAAGTGGGCTTTTATATTTATTCTAAATTAGAAACAAAATAATTGCTCCTTGCCTTTAATGGACACACCAGTTAATTGTTCTAATAGCTCACTGACTCCTTCAAAGGGAAGGGGAGGAGGTGCAGGGAGGGAGAAGCACACGGTCCTTTCCCCTCCCCTCCCCTCCCCCTTTTTACTAGTTTGGTTTTTATACCAAATTGCATTATGCAAACCCGGCATGATTTTCCCCTTCTCCCCCACTTCCTCTTGTATGCTCTGTGGCACAGGGCTGCCGTTCTAGATCAATTATTAATATGCACGAGTTATAATTATTTGGAGGGTTGGTACAAGATAATTATAAACCATAAAGCAGCCTTCATTTGCATGCATAAGTATCTGTCTCTCTAACTATCCCCCCCTCCACATATCTTTCCATAGTCCCAATCTGAATCTTCTATATAATAAACTAGGGACCGGCTGAGTTTCGTGGAAGAATAATAGAAAGCAATGTATCATTTTTTTTCTCTCTCTCTCTCTCTGGAGTCAAGTAGACAATAAGCTACCTTCTTTTTGTAAGATCTTTGGGCTAGCTAACTCAGTGTTGGAAAAAAAAATCTAACTATTAACTTCCAATATTTTGAAAGGCTGTATGATCTGCTGAGGCTAATGAGGTAATTAACAGAATAGGAAAGTTGGAAAGGACCTTGGAACCCTCTGCTCAGACAGGAGAGGCATTCTAGACAAATGGCTGTCTAGTTTCTTCTTAAAAGCCTCCAGTGATGGAGACTTCTGGAGACAAGTTGTTCCACTGATTAATTGTTCTCCCTGTCAGGAAATTGCTTCTTAGTTCTAAGTTGCTTCTCTCCTTAATTAGTTGCCACCCATTGCTTCTTGCCCTCAGGTGCTTTGGAGAATAGCCTGATCCCCCCCCCCCTTCTTTATGGCAGGCACTGAGATGTTGGAACTCTGCTATCATGTCACTCCTAGTCCTTCTTTTCATTAAACTAGGTAAAGGTAAAGGTTCTCCCGAACATGAGTGCTAGTTGTTCCCGGCTCTAGGGGGCGGTGCTCATTTCCGTTTCTAAGCCGAAGAGCCTGCACTTTCCGAAGACATCTCTGTGGTCATGTGGCCAGCATGAGCAAACGCTGAAAGCACACAGAGCACTGTTACCTTCCCACCAAAGGTGGTCCCTATTGTTTTATGTGCTTTCAAACTGCTAGGTTGGCTGGGACAAGTAATGGGAGCTCACTCTGTTACGCAGCACTAGGGATTTGAACCGCTGAACTGCCAAACCTTCTGATAGACAAGCTCAGCATTTTAGCCACTGAGCCTCCGCGTCCCTCCTTCATTAAAATAGACATACCCCAATTCCAGCAACCATTCTTTATATGTTTTAGCCTGCAATATATATATATAAAGAAATACATATGCTGCCTTAGTTTAGCAGAATTTCTCTGAACGTTCTTTGCTGGATAATTTGGATAGTGTTGTGTTATCCCTTTTTCACCACCAACCCCACTTTCTATCTTAAAAGAGGTGCAGGAGATTATTTGAAAAATGCATGCAGTGAAGCTTTAAAGATTAATGGGTTGAATGACTCCTCTACAGTATCTACCGTTCCTATTTTTATTTCATTCTGCCAGAAAAATAAAGCTGGGGCAGATGTTTTGTTGTTTTTCCATGCCTGCCTCGAATTGAACTTTTTTTTCTATTAAATTGCATCTTTAATCTCAGTGGGTTCAATCAAATCCTCACAGTTGAACCTCAACTTTCAACTGCAAATCTCAACCTATTGCAACTGTAGGTCAATCAAATCTTGGTTAAATCACATAGTGCGGCCACATGTTCTGCGCCGAAAATATGCTTGATTCAGCAGAACATTTGGAACATTTCTAAATGCATTGTCTGAAGAACGAGCAAAATCAGAAAATTTTTTTTTTAAAAAGGAATAGAAACCTACTTGTGCTCCGGTTCTTCTGTACATAGGAAGGAAACATTCAGAATTGATAATCTACTACCTTGCTGAACAGGTGGCAGAGAAGAGTGCTTGTACTTATTGTATGAGGGACTGCCAAAAACATGCCATAATTGCTACAGTGTTAGCTGCTAACCAGTTGGTACAAAGCTGGCAAGGAATGTGATTCAGGAGAGTGTGAACAAGGAGGAGCAAACTGAGTCCTCATCTAGCAAAGGTGCATTCGCAAAAATCAAGCACACTTCATAGTTTAATGAGAAGAAGGACTAGGGGTGACATGATAGCAGCATTCCAATATATAAATGGCTGCCCCAAAGAAGAGGGAGTCAAACTATTCTCCAAAGCACCTGAAGGCAGGACAAAAAGTAATGAATGGAAATTAATCAAGGAGAGAACCAACTTAAAACGGGAATTTCCTGACAGTTAGAACAATTAATCAGTGGAACGATTTGCCTTCAGAAGTCATGGGTGGTGTAAAAGAAGTAAAAGAAACTATGATAATGTGGGCTAAGAATTTTGGCTATACAACAGATTTGGGCAGGTGGCAGAAATTATGGGATGGAAATCATAAACTCACAATGTCAACAGCGTATAAAGAAAACCTCTATAAAATGTTTTATAGATAGCATTATTCACCTGCAAGGTTAGCGAATAGGTATAACAATAAATCGGTTAAATGTTGGAAAAGCAACCATATACCAGGTTCATGTTATCATATGTGGTGGATGTGTCCCAAAGCAAAAAAATACTGGAAGAAAATATGGATGTAGCTGGAAATTATGACAAAACAACAATAGATTTGACATTCTTGTTGGGCATGCTTCCTGGAAACTATAATAAGGGTAACACATATTTAATTTTACATATCCTAACAGCAGCCAAAATTGTATATGCACAATACTGGAAAAATCAAGAAACCCCTTCAGATGTCATTATAATAATAATAAAAAAAATTCTGGAATATGCAGAAATGGATAAGTTAACCCAGGGGTAGTCAACCTTTTTATACCTACCGCCCACTTTTGTATCTCTGTTAGTAGTAAAATTTTCTAACCGCCCACCGGTTCCACAGTAATGCGCCGTGTATCGTCGTCTGCGCATGCCTCTCACGCATCGTGGATTGGGTTTGGGGGGGGGCGCCGGCTACCAGCTCTGCTTTCTGTTACAGCTGGGTGGTGTGGGGGGAGATGTGCAAGCTATTCTGGGATGAGGCTCTTTTGTTTGTGGTCGCACTATAGCGCCATTTAGTTTCGCTTACGTAACGTGAACTAAACTTATGCGCGGGCGATACCAAATAGTATATTTTCAGAAATTTAAATTGTCACAGGGAATTTTATGAAAACCTAATGAAAATGGTTTTAAATAATGCTATGAAATTTTTTTAAAAAGTCAATTAAATTAAAAAAAAAAAGGAAAGTGCTTCATTATCAGACAAAAACCCGTCGCCTACCATGAAAGCCGGAATGCCCACTAGTGGGCAGTAGGGACCAGGTTGACTACCACTGGGTTAACCCTAAAAATCAAAGAGAAAGAAGACTCTGAATATTTTATAACATGAGAACTATTCTATAAATGATTAAGTGACAAAAACTGAGGTTAGAGAAGTGGATTTATGTGAAATATGGACTAAACGAGAAAGAAAAACTGATGAGTAAATATTTTGCTGGTTATATAATCGATACTATAATGGAAGATAGTATACTTTTCAATAATGATTGATATCACATATGTTTATGTATATACGATTATAATGATTATGATGATGATGTTTATATGTTAACTCTTTGGACACCTAGAAAACACACTGTTCAACCTAGAAATGGAATATGTGATATAAAACAATACAAATATTTAACAGAAAGAAAAAGAAGTCATGGGTGGTGGACAGCTATTTGTCTAAAATGGTATAGGGCAACGATGGCGAACATTTTTGACATTGAGTGCTGAAAAGGGAGTGCATGCACATGCTCATCTGGCCCATGATCTGGAGGAGGAGGTGCCCAGGGGGCATGCGCGTGCCGGAAAATGAACTTCCAGTTTCCGGCGCATGCATGCGTGCCAGCCAGCTAGTCTTCCAGTTATTGGTGTGCATGCGCACATGATGACAGCTGGCTGGCGCACATGCTCACACCAGAAACTGGAAGACCAGCTTTTCCAGTTTCCTCCACTCCCACACACATGAAGGCCAGCTGATTGTCATGCGTGCATGTGTGCCAGAAATCCAGAAAAGGAACGGGCAACACCGTGAATGCCAGGCGACATGGCTCCATGTGCCACATCAGGCACGCCATAGGTTCACCATCATGAGTATAGGGTTTTCTGCCTTTCTAGCTACAGGTATGTCCTATGGAAAGCTTGCATGAGCAAACCACCCATTCTTAGACCATTAAAGTAGCTATGTCCTATGGAAAGCTTGCTTAATTGCTTTAAAGATTTCTCCTGGCAATGTGTGCATGCATAGGTAATATTTCCCAGTGAAAACTCCAGCAAAGGAGTGTTGTGTCTCGTCCAATCTCACCTCAGCTGGGGTCTTCTTATCTGCTTCCGAACACAGAAGAAGAAATACCTCCAGCCCCCAGCCCTGGCTCCATGCCCAGACAGGCTGAAGAAGAAGAAATACCTCCAGCCCCCAGCCCTGGCTCCATGCCCAGACAGGCTGAAGAAGAAGAAATACCTCCAGCCCCCAGCTCTGGCTCCATGCCCAGGCAAACGGAGCAACTAGACCCCTCCCCCTCCTCCACAGCATGTGAGCCTGAGGAAGGTTTATTACCAACAGCTGCCGACTGGAGTGACCCTCGCGTCAGAAGACTTGATAGGTGGAGGCAACAGAAGGAAGGGAGGGGCAGGCCTGGATAAGTGCTGAGTCATGGAGCCACACCCCATGGCCTATATAAAGGATCTGCTTTCTGGCATTCTCTGAGTCAAGCAAAGTCTAAACATATCTTGCTGAAGTCACTTTCTGGTCTCCTGCCTGCCTTGAGGACTTTGCTAGGACTTTGGCAGAGCTGCAGAGGCACACCTGATTTGGATTTCCCTGACCCGGCCGTCAGTGGAGGAGTGGGACACGACATTGAGCTCAAAGGGGTTCAAAGAAGCCCTCATGAGCCTCCCAAAGGAAGCAGCTGGCTGAAGGCTTCAAGGGAAGTTATTGTGATGAGAAATGCATTTCAGGATGTGTTGTGCCTCGCTTGCCCCCCTCTCCGCAGCCGGGCCACTCTCATCTCCTGCCAGACACTGATAGTACAGAAGAATGTTCTGGCATGCCTCCAGCCCCCAGTCCTGGCACCTGCCCGGACAAACGGAGCAGCTGGGCCCCTCCCCCACAGCATGTGAGCCTGGGGAGTGTGAAGCCAGCCACAAGCTGGAATTGCCGACAGCTGGAGGCTGGAGGGACCCACGCTTCCGGAGAGTGGAGAGGCGATGTCAGCAAAAAGAAGGGAGGGGCAGGCCTGGATAAGTGCTGAGTCATGGAGCCACACCCCATGGCCTATATAAAGGATCTGCTTTCTGGCATTGTCTGAGTCAGGCAAAGTCTAAATTGGATTGCTGAAGTCACATCCTGGTCTCCTGCCTGCCTTGAGAACTCTGATAGGACTTTGGCAGAGCTGCAGAGGCACGCTTGATACGGACTTCCCCGACCCGGCCGTCAGAGGAGGAGTGGGACACGACAGAAGCGCTCGTGAGCCTCCCAAAGGAAGCAGCTGGCTGAAGGCTTCAAGGGCAGTTATTGTGATGAGAAATGCATTTCAGGATGTCTCATTCAAATACTTTCCACAGTCCTAATCCATATTTGTACTGTTGCGTTTATTAGCCACAGTACTTGTGGAAAAGGAAAGTGTATTTCTCCTCGAGCAATAAGAGAATTTCAATTTCAGTCTTTCCCTTCATGCTTCCCTCACTATTAAAATTAAGATATTTCAAAATATAGTATCTAGGGAAAAATAAATGTGCACATGAAGGAATAATGATGCATTGATTATTCTGCACCTTATATGTGATTTGGTTACACAGAGAACCTGTAATTACACCTGGAGATATAGATGGCTCCAGCTACCCACAAAAAAAAAGGCCCAGACATGTACGTACAGGACTGTCTGCAGAACTGCATAGATTGTTAAAAAATAAAACTCTTGCTTGGAAAATGCACTTCTCCCGAAATACAGTAATTTACCGCAGATCAAATAATCTAAGATGGGTTTTGGAGGGACAGTTTGCAATCTTATATTCAATCACCAACAAAGACCTATTTTATAGCACTGTATTGCAAGTTTAGTTTTTAAATGAAAATTGTATATTGAGTCAACGGTTTAGATCAACAGCAGCTAGCTGGCCTTGTCTAGGTTTGGAAGTTAAGCAGGGTCAGCCTCATTAATACTTGGATGGGAGCCTAGCAGAGAATACTAGAATTTTGGACTAGACTGAGAAGTTAAAAAGAAGCCTCAGAAGAGGCAATACCGCACAACTTGGTGGCCAAGAAAATGACATCAACTTAATCCAGGGAAAAAATCACTTGGTTTGAAGGATATTCTTTACATTCATTCTTTCATTCATGCTGACTGATATTCACATTAACTACTTGAATTAAGTAATAGTCCAAGAAGGAAGAAAAGATGGTATCCAAGATATGGTCTTCAAAACTGTTGTTCTGTCCCCTCCAACCACAACCAAGAAGACACGCGAGCTGACTATATTTGCCAGCAATTTATTCCTATTCAGTTCTGACAACAAACCTGCGATTGCCTGCCAAGTTTTCTTATCTCCTCAGAAGCCAGCGTAACTGCAGTTTGTTGCTGGAGCAACCAAGAGTTCAGAAATAAACAGAAATCCAGAAGCCAAATTCTTAGTCTCGAAATATTGCAGCCAAAGTTTCCAAGAGTCAGTTTTTGTCCGTCACAAGAAGCTATAGAGCAGCTCCTCCTGCTTTTATACCCTATGGGGTGTGGCTCCGTGACTCAGCACTCTCTAGGCCTGCCCCACCCCTTCTTTTGTTGTTCCTGCCTCTCCTTTCTGCGATGCCTGGGATTTAACCAGGACTAATTGTCAGCAGCTGGGTCTTGAGGCGTTGCCTGGGAGGGGGAAGGTGCGGGAGAAAGAGGCCTCGTCATCTCCTCTACCTGGCCTGCCTCTGGAACCTGGAGCGGAGCCAGAGAGGAAGGTCCTGTAGGGGGAAGCCCTGTCGGCTCTTCCCCCTCACTCTCTGAGTCACTCTCTGCCAAGAGGCCAGGCCCGGGAGCCGAAGACACAACAACTGTCCCTTGGTCTTCAAAGCTGGCATCAATCCTATTTCTGATGAGCTTTTTATTGCACTCGATGTGCATAATGCATATTGATAACATTCACTTTTAAATTACATAAAAACACTTCTGTCAGAACAATAAGCAATATCTAGCTTCTTGTTTTTTTTCATTTTACCTACCAGGCACTTAGCAAATTCAAGTAAGAGGTTTATTCAGCCCCTAGTAGATTGTAGTTTGTCTGTCCACCAATTCTGTGCATGTTTGACCTACATCCTGGTAAGTGGGACTTACCTTTGGGCAAAGCCATAGTTACCACTGAGAAAATCCAAGAGTTCCAAGAATCAATTCCCAAATGAAGAAATGGTATGTTTCAGCGGTGAAATCGAGCAGGTTCTGACAGGTTCTGGAGAACCGATAGTGGAAATTTTGAGTAGTTTGGAGAATCAGCAAATACCACCTCTGGCTGTCCCCAGAGTGGATGGGAATGGAATATTTTGCAATATCCTTCCCCCAGGAGTGGGGAGGGAATGGGGGATTTTATACTATCCTTCCCCTGGAGTGGGGTGGAAATGGAGATTTTGCAGTATCCTTCCCCTGCCATGCCCACCAAGCCATACCTACAGAACCGGTAAAAAGAAAAATTAGATTTCATCACTAGTATGTTTCTAGTGCCTGATTGGGTGGTTTATTAGCAGAATGAAGACAGATGATTGAGGGTTGTGTCTAAAACTTCTTTACTTCAAGGCTATCGTTACCCAACCGATCTATTCCTCTTCTGTCCAGACAGCAACTGTCACCCGTTTAATTTACTCCTTGTATCTCACAGCCTTGAGCTACTTAGAGAATCTGGCTCAAGAAACAAATGCTGAACTTTAATCAAATGGATTAGAAAGTAACTGTTAACCACAATAATGACCTACCATTTTTCCAATCTTCACTATTCATTGGAGGAACAAAGTGTTCCTCTGGAGAAAACCAATCAGACTTAAAAATACTGGAAAAGGGACTGTCAGGAATGATTGTTAGACCACCACACTGGATTAAACTGAAGAATGAAAGAAACAGGTCTGAAGAATGAAAGAAACAAGCAACCTGATCATCATCAGATATTTTTAGCCATGCCCCCCCCCCCAAAAAAAAATAATTGGCAGGCACAGTGGTTATTAGATCACCATAAAATTCCCATTTGGAAGAAAACAAATGAATGAGATGGTTTCCTGCTGCTCTTTTTAATTCCCACCAATCTTACTTTTGCCTTTTTTTCAAGGCAAGTACACGCTGGAAAAAAAAAAAATAGCAGTGAACTCCATTATACCATTTTCCTCATTGGGGAATGGCTTTGGCACCTATGTTTGCTCTAGAGATGTTCCAGAAAATAAAATGATGAGGACTCCTCCAACCTCTTAGTTCTTGACTGTTTTCTTGCAGGTGACTCAACCTAGGTAACATCATCATCATCTTGAGCAGGGATGATGTTGTCTCATTTGGGTAATGAAACATCTGCAAGAAAACGAGAAAGCTCAGAGAGCACCAAGGACCCCTCATTTCAACCCTGAGCTACAAATGTTCTCCTTTGTAAAAAATGATGCTTGTTTCATAGCATGCTTGCTATGTCTGTCTGTCCGTCCGTCTATCATCTGTCTGTCTGTCTGTCTAACTCTCATTTCTCTCCTCTTTCTCTCATCTCTCTAACTATCTATCTCATCTCTATCATCAACCTACCTACCTACCTACCTGACTACCTACCTGTCTCATCCCTTTTTCAATCTGTCTGTCTATCTATCTCATCTTATTTATCTCTCATCTACCTACCTACCTACCTACCTACCTACCTATCTCATCTCCCTTTCAATCTGTCTGTCTGTCTATCTATCTCATCCTATCTATCTATCTATCTATCTATCTATCTATCTATCTATCTATCTATCTATCTATCTCATCTCTATCATCTATCTTGCTACCTACCTACCTACCTACCTGACTACTTACCTCTCTCATCCCTCTTTCAATCTGTCTGTCTATCTCATCTCATCTTATCTATCTATCTATCTATCTATCTATCTATCTATCTATCTATCTATCTATCTATCTATCTATCTATCTATCATTATCTCATCTCTCTCTACCTACCTACCGACCTGACTACCTATCTGTCTCATCCCTCTTCCAATCTGTCTGTCTATCTATCTCATCTTATTTATCTCTCATCTATCCACCTACCTACCTACCTACCTACCTACCTACCTACCTACCTGTCTCATCCCCCTTTCAATCCATCTGTCTATCTTTCTCATCTTATTTATCTCTCATCTACCTACCTACCTACCTACCTACCTACCTACCTACCTACCTACCTACCTACCTACCTCATCTCCCTTTCAATCTGTCTATCTATCTCATCTCATCTTATCTATCTATCTATCTATCTATCTATCTATCTATCTATCTATCTATCTATCATCTATCTCATCTCTATCATCTCTCTACCTACCTGACTACCTACTTGTCTCATCCCTCTTCCAATCTGTCTGTCTGTCTCCCTATCTCATCTTATTTCTCTCTCTCTCTCTCTCTCTCTCTCTCTCTCTCTCTCTCTCTCTCTCTCTCCCCATCCATCCATCCATCCATCCACCCATGAAAATAAGCAGTGCCCTCCAACTGCTCATGGTGGCTAACCATCTGCACAAGGAGCCCCAGTCATGCTTCCATCAACGTCAATAGCCTTCCATCTAATTTTCTGAGCCCACCAACAATGGCATCCATGTTTTATTTATTCTTGAACGTGTCTCCTTCATAATTAGACATATCAGAAAACTTCAAGCAATAAGAGAAAAGTTATGGACCCCTGTCAAAATATTATTTTTCCACTGAGTTGCCTTCACAAAAGCTTATATAAAATATTTTGCTAAGTTAATTTGGCAGAACAAAATAGAGGTTCTGCTTCCTACTTTTTAAGGAACTGTGGATTCTGATCAGCAGCCACAGATGTTTCTTCATGCACCGCTAATGATGATAGCATTAAATCACCCATAAAGCAAACTACATCTTTAGAATCTTCTCAATTTCCAGAGGAAACAACAATTGGAGACAACCATAGGAGAAAAACAACCACCACCATAGGGGAAAAAATGCTAACGTGTGGCTCTATTGGTTTTTAAAGTTAATATAACATGAAGGCCTTTTCAAAAGAAAGGAAAAAGGGTGGATTCTTTCTTACAGTTGGTGTGGGATTTTGAAATTTATTGAAATCTTGGTCTGCTGTTTGTTTCATGAAAGCATTTTGAATACTGACAGAAACCTTATGCAAAAATCAGAAAAAGACATGAGAGAAATAAGCGATGCTAATGGAAATTCCCCCTCTGGGAGAATTTACTTGGCAGGCCACATACCAGCTGCATAAACAAAATGGCTGCCAGGTGCCTAAAGAAATTACATTTACTGTATAAAGATAAGATCTAAGATTCAGAGCGGTATAATTGTCAGGAAGTGCCACATTATTCCTCACTGAGAATCATGTGTTCCAAATGTGGAAGTTGGAGACATATCTTAAATATTTATTTTTGAGATGGGAAATAACCAGGCAACCTGATGGCTTTAGATTAGTTTTAAGGATATTAAGAAAATGGTAGAATAAGGGGAGAGCAAATCAATGATGACAAGAAACAAAAATGGACATATTAAAAAGTCAAACATGAATTTGAATGGGTTTTTAATTTTATTAACTGAAATCTAAGCCTCATGGCAACAGGCGACACCCTTTTCACATAATCAGCTATGCTACATTTCAAAATATTGTTTGGAAGAAAAGCAATATGAAAAAAAGCCACAAAATATCTTCACTGAATATAAAGGTGTACACAAGTTTATATTTAGCGAAGGGTGGATATATAAAGCAAAAATGCATATTTTCACCTCTGTGTGTTAGGGAAACTTTTGTATATAAAAAAAGAAGAAATGAAGAAGGAGCTGACATTTGGTTAGAACAGACTAAGGAACGCCTGTGAAAATCACAAGGATATAGACTGAACTCACTACTAATCGCATCCAGTGACCTCAATTAAAGCTTTATTTTGATGATCTGATCAGGAAATTTTTCACTAACTTAGCCCTGACATCAATATGATATTTCTATCCGCAACACTGTCCGAGACTCAAAGAACTACTCAAAGAAGACTACAACATTTGTTTGAGCGAGCCTACTTCAAAATTTTCCTTCTCTTAGGGAACTCTCCATAATTTCACAGAGCTAGTGGATTAAGAGACCTTTTGATCAGTTGGAGCAGAGAAAATTATGCAATCATTTGATTCTCCTTTTTTCCAAATATGGTTGCTTGAGCTTTTGATTTTTTTTTGGTTCTGTTTCCAAAGGTGATACGCAGACCCAAATAAGCATACAATTGCTTTATCTCCACAGATTCCTGTCACTTAAATCCAGTAAAGCTGTAGCTCTCTGTATTCCAATTAATATACTGTCTCTTCCAACAGCCTGCTTCCCTTTAGTTCTGTTTTTATTTTGCTATGACTCTGACATGTTTTATGCAACTAATCAAAGCAATCTTTTCTGTGCATTTTTATATGGTACATACACTGTTACTCCCTTGTCTTGATTCCATAGGTAATCTTCTATCCCAACTTTGAAATTCTGTTGTAAAGATTTGGACCCCTTTAATTGTTCACCTTAAAAGGCAAAACATCTTGGAAGGAACTACAGGGCTGATGAGATATAGCTCCTTCTGCACCATTCCCAACATTTAGGCATTTATATGAACATTTCAATTTCCATGGAGAAAATTTCTCAGAGCCTGAAGCCATGCTCTGTCAAAGTTTCAGGGCCTGGACTAAGTTTCATAACTGCAATTCTACAGAAAAAGTGTCTCTGTTATCCATGTGCATGCATGTTTTCAAACAAGGCCATCTACAGATTAACCGAGTTGGAAGGGACCTTGCAGGTCATCTAGTCCAACCCCACACCCAAGCAGGAGACCCTGTACCATTTCTGACAAATGGCAGTCCAATCTCTTCTGGAAAGCTTCCAGTGATGAAGCTCCCACAGCTTCTGAAGACAACTGTTCCATTGGTTGATCGCTGTCACTATCAGAACATTTCTCCTTATTTCCAGATTGAATCTGTCCTTGTTCGGTTTCCATCCATTATTCCTTGTCTAGCCTTCAGGTGCTTTGACAATTAGTGTGACCCCATCGTCTCTGTGGCAGTCCCTCACATATTGGAAGACTGCTATCATGTCTCCCCTGGTCCTTCTTTTCACTAGATTACACATGCCAAGTACTTGCAACCATTCATCGTAGGTTTTAGCCTCCAGCCCCCTAATCATCTTGGTTGCTCTTCTCTGCACTTTTTCTATGTGTGTCAGCTCTCAAAACAACTCTAGCTGAAGCCATATTTTACTTGCTTCATTTCTTAGTTCATACTTATGGGGGGGGAGGGGGAATGTAGAATGTTTTCCTCCAATATTTCACAAGAAGCTTCAAGGTTTTGGTTACCATCTTTAAAGCGCTCCATGGCATAGGGCCGGGTTATCTACGGGACCGCCTGCTGCCACCGACTGCCTCCCACTGACCCGTACGCTCCCACAGAGAGGGACTCCTTAAGGTGCCGTCCGCCAGGCAGTGCCGACTGGCGACACCCAGGGGAAGGGCTTTCTCTGTGGGGGCTCCCACCCTCTGGAACGAGCTCCCCCCAGGACTGCGCCAACTTCCTGACCTTCGAATCTTCCGCTGCGAGCTTAAGACACATCTATTTATTTGTGTGGGGCTGGCCTAGGGTTTAGTTTTTAAAAATTAGTTTTAAATGGGGTTTTGTACTATTTTAATCGATATTTTTAAATTTGGCCTAATGTAATAAGTTTTTTAAAATGTTGTTTTAACTTGTATTTATTCTTATGTTTTTTATGTTTTTATAAGGCTGTAAACCGCCCTGAGTCCTTCGGGAGATAGGGCGGTATAAAAATTTGAATAATAAAGAAAGAAAGAAAGAAAGAAAGAAAAATAAATAAAGAAAAGTCCTCCACTCCTCTGCTCGCAAAAAAATACCTTATACCACCAGACTTGAAATTCTGGGTTTAGAAAATTTAGAATTACGCCACCTTCGGTATGACCTGAGCATAGCTCATAAAATCATCTGCTACAATATCCTTCCTGTCAAAGACTACTTCAGCTTCAACCACAACAATACACGAGAACACAATAGATACAAACTTAAAGTGAACCGCTCCAAACTTGATTGCAGAAAATATGACTTCAGTAACAGAGTAGTTAATGCCTGGAATGCACTACCAGACTCTCTGGTCTCATCCCAAAATCCCCAAAACTTTAACCTAAGACTGTTTACTGTTGACCTCACCCCATTCCTAAGAGGTCTGTAAGGGGTGTGCATAAGAGCACCAGTGTGCCTACTGTCCCTCTCCTAATGTTCCCTTTAACTGTATTCGTTTTATGTATTCAGTTCATGCTTATATTTATATATATTATTGAATATGTACTCAACAAAATAAATAAAAAAATAAAAAAAAATGTGCCAGACAAAACAACCATAAGGCTCCTGAGAACCAAGGTCAGATCAATGTGCCCTAGCAATGGCAGGAGGGACTACTGAGAAGTCCATTACTGGCTTGGTTGGCTAACGTCACCTGTGACACAAGGGGGGTGGCCAGTGACCTGTGACATAGGGGGGGGGGTGGCTATTCTTTAATTATGCCAAAATTACTCAGTATTGGTTTCACCTCTGACCGTGCCAATATGATATACTCAATAAACAGGATTTTTGAGGAAGCCAAGGCCTCAAGAGTCTTGAACTGATTGGGAGATAACAGAACCAGCAATTACATGATGTGTAGGCAAAGGCCAATTTTCCAGGTCACTGCTGAGGGGTGGGTTGCTGGGGGTTCGCAGGGGTTCGGGAGAACCTCTAGCTAAGATTCTGTGAAGTTCGGAGAACTCCCAAATCCCACTCCTGGCCTCACCCAGCCACCCCACCCCTCCCCTCCCCTCTCAGGAGTCCCCACACAGCCTGTTTTGGGTGCAGGTAAGTGCAGGGCATACACGGAGGCTCAGGGAATACATCAAAATACTTTATGCCACCAGACTTGAAATCTTGGGTTTAGAAAGCTTAGAACTCCGCCGCCTTCGACAGGACCTGTGTTTAACTCATAGAATCATCTATTGCAATGTCCTTCCTGTTAAAGACTACTTCAGCTTCAATCACAACAATACAAGAGCAAACAATAGATTTAAACTCAATGTTAACCGCTTCAATCTTGATTGCAGAAAATATGACTTCAGTAACAGCTTGGAACACACTACCTGACTCTGTGGTCTCTTCTCAAAATCCCCAAAACTTTAACCAAAAACTGTCTACTATTGACCTCACCCCATTCCTAAGAGGTCCGTAAGGGGGTGCATAAGAGCACAAACGTGCCTACCGTTCCTGTCCTAATGTTTCCTTTCATTATATCCAATTAATATAGTTATTGCATGCTTATGCTTATATATATGCTTATATATTATATAGTTACTTTCATGCTTATGCTTATGTATACTGTTGTGACAAAATAAATAAATAAATAAAATTTAAAAAAAAACAGACCTACTGGAAGTTTGGGAAGCCCAGAAATGGGCCCATTTCCGGCCTCCAGAGGGCCTCTGGAGCCAGGGGAGGCCTTTTTTGCCCTCCAAGAGGCTCGAGGAAAGCCTCCAATGCCTCCCCCCCCATGCCGTGGTGCAGGAGGCTGACTAGGCCACGCCTACCATGGCCACGCCCACCCAGCAACTGGGCAGAGAACCCCTTGCTAAAATTTCTGAAGCCCAGCCTTGCCTTTGCTATACACATTTTCCCATTCACGCAACTAATATACGAGAAGACCATCCATTTTTATTTGAGCGCATCAATCAAAGCATGCTGTCATAAAAAAATAACACCGCCCCCCTCCCCAAATCTACTAATGTAAAGGTTTCTATAAGTGATGGGAAACCTATTTGTTCAACAGTGGGTCTCTTTTTGAAAACATTTCTGGAGAAAGTTGCAAAGAATAAATATAATTCCCCCAAATGTCTGAATTGATTCATAAGGCTGGAGGGTACTACATCATTATACATAGCCTCTAACTGTCAGGGTTCATAACGGGATCAGCTGTCATTCTTGGTTTTCTGTATACTTAGCCCATTATTCAGGAATTGGTTTACTTGGCCAAAACATCTCAGACATGACTTAGCTATATTAGACTTTTTTTTATTGCAGGCAAGAATGAAACTATACACACAAAGACTTGCCCAGTGTAATAGACAGAAATCAAATACTTTAGAATTATATTCTATGGTTTAAATTCTAGGCTCTTTTCTTCCACCTTTTCTAGTCAATAGGTATTTGGATGTTCCCTTAATGGCCTTAGGATGCATTTTTTCCCCCTGTAACTATAATGTTTCTCTGTAGCCTTGAAACTGCTGGTACCTTCTTTGTCAGCAACATTTTTTTTTAATACCTTAGCAACTTTATGGCTGGATGAAGTACGGCTAGATCAAAAGCAACGCTGGTATCAAAAAGACGAGCTACTTTTAGCATGCTGTGAATTTCTAAATCCAAGTAAGGAAGAAGCTTTAAAAAACAGACCTACTGGAAGTTTGGGAAGCCCAGAAATGGGCCCATTTCCGGCCTCCAGAGGGCCTCTGGAGCCAGGGGAGGCCTCTTTTGCCCTCCAAGAGGCTCGAGGAAAGCCTCCAATGCCTCCCCCCCCATGCCGTGGTGCAGGAGGCTGGCCAGGCGACGCCTACCATGGCCACGCCCACCCAGCAACTGGGCAGAGAACCCCTTGCTAAAATTTCTGAAGCCCAGCCTTGCCTTTGCTATACACATTTTCCCATTCACGCAACTAATATACGAGAAGACCATCCATTTTTATTTGAGCGCATCAATCAAAGCATGCTGTCATAAAAAAATAACACCGCCCCCCTCCCCAAATCTACTAATGTAAAGGTTTCTATAAGTGATGGGAAACCTATTTGTTCAACAGTGGGTCTCTTTTTGAAAACATTTCTGGAGAAAGTTGCAAAGAATAAATATAATTCCCCCAAATGTCTGAATTGATTCATAAGGCTGGAGGGTACTACATCATTATACATAGCCTCTAACTGTCAGGGTTCATAACGGGATCAGCTGTCATTCTTGGTTTTCTGTATACTTAGCCCATTATTCAGGAATTGGTTTACTTGGCCAAAACATCTCAGACATGACTTAGCTATATTAGACTTTTTTTTATTGCAGGCAAGAATGAAACTATACACACAAAGACTTGCCCAGTGTAATAGACAGAAATCAAATACTTTAGAATTATATTCTATGGTTTAAATTCTAGGCTCTTTTCTTCCACCTTTTCTAGTCAATAGGTATTTGGATGTTCCCTTAATGGCCTTAGGATGCATTTTTTCCCCCTGTAACTATAATGTTTCTCTGTAGCCTTGAAACTGCTGGTACCTTCTTTGTCAGCAACATTTTTTTTTAATACCTTAGCAACTTTATGGCTGGATGAAGTACGGCTAGATCAAAAGCAACGCTGGTATCAAAAAGACGAGCTACTTTTAGCATGCTGTGAATTTCTAAATCCAAGTAAGGAAGAAGCTTTAAAAACATTTCTGAAGCCACCAGTTATTTGCTGGCTTGTTTTTGAATTTTATGTATAATTTGTCTCTCTTTGTACTCCAATGGAAAATGAGGAAAAGACAGAATATTAACTTCTATGGACAAAGAAAAGCAATTAAGAGAGCAGCTTCTGCCAATTTCTTATTTTTAATAGCAAGCACATTAAATATTGGTAGTATGAGAGGCTTTTTTCTATGAGATTTCGTTCTTTAACTGGAAGCTGCTTGGATGATGTTTTGCATTGCAAGTGTTTTTGATAGTTTAATTATTCTGCTTCTGAGTTCCATCTAACTATTCCAAGAGTAATCAAAGGTAGTGAGAACTCAATAAGTTAAGGAAATGATCAGCTAAATATCATTTAAAGTATATGCAATAGGAACATATATAACACCAATTTCAGGTTGTCTTCAGTAGTCTCCTCTCCATTAGTGTGCATATCTTCATTTTATCACTACGGTTTGGTTTCATGGGGACCAGTTGCTTATCTTCAGACAATGAGTAAGTAGACTAAGAAAGCTACTTCTCTTACTATGATTGCTATTTGCACATTAACTGCCTCTGATGAGCAAGCAAGCAAGCAAGCAGTACCAGATCATTAGATTTTGTCCTTGGATATGAATCTGGGTAGATACCAAGTCATGAAGATGCCTTGTGCCTGGTTATAAAAGTAGGAGATGAAAAGTAGACCTTTATTTATTCTAAATAGAGCTGGAAGGGACCTTGGAGGTCCTCTAGACCAACTACCTGCTCAAGGAGGAACCCTATACCATTTTCAGACAAGTGGCTATCCAATCTCTTCTTAAAAACCTCTAGTGATGAAGCACCCACAACTTCTGAAGGCAACTTGTTTCACTGGTTAAATATTCTCACTGTTAGGCAGTTTCTCCTTAATTCCAGATTGCTTCTCTCCTTGATTAGTTTTTATCCGTTGTTTCTTGTCCTGCCAACAGGTGCTTTGGAAAATAAGTTGACCCCCTCTTCTTTGTGGCAGCCCCTCAAATACTGGAATCGTGCTTTCATGTCACCCTTAGTCCTTCTTTTCTCAAGACTAGCTGTACCCAAATCCTGAAACCGTTCTTCATATATGTTTTAGTCTCCAGGCCTTTAATCATCTTGGTTGATTAAGATGATTTATCCTTTAGAGGATTTTTTTTAAATTCTTCTAATTTTAAATTCATATTAAATTCAATATGTAATATGGAAGCTTCCTTTAAAGAGGAACCTTCCATATTAATGTGGAAGACTTCTCTGTAGGCATTATAACAACAGATATGGGTCTGCCCCAAATACTTGGACAAGTAAAAATAATCTCTCAGATGCTTAGAAATAGAGACATTCCGGTCTTTTTTGAATTTGGGAAAGAAAAGTAAAAATTTGGGAAGAAAAGTAAAACCATGGCAATAAAGAAAGGTGGAAAATACTTGGAAAGGAAGATGTTACACTAACCTTCAGTCATTCGCCGATACTTCTCTTTGTACATAAATCCAAAGACCAGATAACATCCTCTTCTTGGGAGACCAAGTTCTACAAAAGTCAAAGCAAAGTATAGATCAATTGGCAAAATGGTTCATTACAAATCGCGTCTGCTTTAAATATATAGTGATATTCTTCAGTATAACAACATCGCCAAAAAGGCATTAAAAGTTGTAAACCTAATCTTGCATAGCATCTTCTCCGGTAAGATTACACTACTAATCATTTGCTAGATCAATTCTCGAATGTAGCTTGTCTGTCTGGAACCCACACTGCATATCGGACATATGACAATTGAGTGTGTCCAGAAATATTTCACAAGAAGAGTCCTCCACTCCTCTGCTCACAACAAAATACCTTATGCCACCAGACTTGAAATTCTGGGTTTAGAAAATTTAGAACTACGTCGCCTTCAATATGATCTGAACATAGCTCATAAAATCATCTGCTACAATGTCCTTCCTGTCAAAGACTACTTCAGCTTCAACCACAACAATACACGAGTACACAATAGATTCAAACTTAATGTGAACCACTCCAATCTCGATTGCAGAAAATATGACTTCAGTAACAGAGCTGTTAATGCCTGGAATGCACTACCAGACTCCATGATCTCATCCCAAAATCCCCAAAACTTTAACCTAAGACTGTCTACTGTTGGCCTCACCCCATTCCTAAGAGGTCTGTAAGGGGCGTGCATAAGAGCACCAGCGTGCCTACCGTTCCTGTCCTAAAGTTCCCTTTAGTTGTATTCATTTTATGTATTCAATTCATGCTTATATTTATATATATTATTTAATATGTATTTGACTAAATAAATAAACAAACAAATAAATAAACAAACAAATAAATAAATAAATAAATAAATAAGGAGCTAGAGCCCAGTACCCTTTGTTTTCAGAATATGAAAAAAAAATGGTAAAAGTCAGATTTCCGAAGGTATGGCGTTATTTTGGGGGGAAGATATGTACAACTATTTTCACTGATAGATGAAACAATTAGGAGGACAAATATAGAATAATAGGCACTGCTCAAATTCTACACATATTCTATTTCTAAAGACCCTCTGCATGCCTGCAGAGTTATTTCACACATCAAAACAAATGCATTTGTATTTGGGATGGAGCCTATCGCTGCAATCCATCTCTGTCCCCAGACAGTCGAAGATTGGGTCTTGTTATTCTGACTTCGAAATGATTCATTTATTTAGTTTACCAAAGGGTGTGGACAATCCCAGTGGTATCCCCGGTATTTTAATATTGAATGTGATATCTAAAGTGGAAATTAATTTATATCATCAATTTGAGCAGTGGTTAGCTGTCACTGCATCTTCAGCTGGAAATATTTATGAATTGGAGACCGTGACTCAAAATGTGAATGACTGAGTTAGCCTTCAGAACTGAAAACTGGGGAATTCCCCATCTGTGTTATAAAACTTGGTTGGTTTGCTTTTTTAAAGAGCCTTGATACTTTTTCTTCTTTTTTTAACTTTTTGAGAGGACTAATTATGAAAAAATCAGGGCTGATTTCAGTTTTATATTATTTTGCTAATCCTATCATGCTACCAAATCCCTTCGGTCTTTAAGCAGGTAGCTGGAATTGTGTGGGTATATTATTTCAAGCATGAATTCTCCTATCTCTTCCATCTGAAATGGGTATGGATTACTTTAGAAATGTCTAGGTGTTTTATCAGTGCCCATCCAGTTCACATTCCCCAACAGAAAGTCCTTTCCCTCCTCCAAAGGTTTGTTTTGGACGCCATGTTTACATCAAGGAGATGCTCAGTAAATCTCTGCCTTCAACAGATACAAGTAATGAGAGCTTTATAATCCCTTTCACTTAGCAGACTGTGTGATAAAATAGAACACGGAACCTGCGCGGAAATATAAATCTGTCTCCAAGCTCTCTGCATTATCAGAGCAAAATAGCTGTCCAGTAAAGTGGTTGAACATCAAGGCCCGATGAAGCCCATGGCTTTGATCTCTTGCTTTCTTACAGAAGGTATCTGGGCTATCAGCAAACAAGCAGAGAAATGGATTCAAGTATAGCTTTTTCTAAAGGAAAGAGCAGACGTATTTGTGGGAGTGTGTGGGTATGTGTATCACCTTACTCCCAAAACTGTGAGATCTCTCTCTCTCTTCCTCCCTCCCTCCCTCTATGTCTATGTCTATGTCTATGTCTATGTCTATGTCTATGTCTATGTCTATGTCTATGTCTATGTCTATGTCTATGTCTATGTCTATGTCTATGCCTATGCCTATGCCTATGCCTATGCCTATGCCTATGCCTATCCATCCATCCATCCATCCATCCATCCATCCATCCATCCATCCATCCATCCCTATGTCTATGTCTAGTCTATGTCTATGTCTAGTCTATGTCTATGTCTATGTCTATGTCTATGTCTATGCCTATGCCTATGCCTATCCATCCATCCATCCATCCATCCATCCATCCATCCATCCCTATGTCTATGTCTATGTCTATGTCTATGTCTAGTCTATGTCTAGTCTATGTCTATGTCTATGTCTATGTCTAGTCTATGTCTATGTCTATATCTAGTCTATGTCTATGTCTATGCCTATGCCTATGCCTATGCCTATGCCTATGCCTATGCCTATGCCTATGCCTATGCCTATGCCTATGCCTATGCCTATGCCTATGCCTATCCATCCATCCATCCATCCATCCATCCATCCATCCATCCATCCCTATGTCTATGTCTAGTCTATGTCTATGTCTATGTCTAGTCTATGTCTATGCCTATGCCTATGCCTATGCCTATGCCTATGCCTATGCCTATGCCTATGCCTATGCCTATGCCTATGCCTATGCCTATGCCTATGCCTATGCCTATCCATCCATCCATCCATCCATCCATCCATCCATCCATCCCTATGTCTATGTCTAGTCTATGTCTATGTCTATGTCTATGTCTATGCCTATGCCTATGCCTATGCCTATCCATCCATCCATCCATCCATCCATCCATCCCTATGTCTATGTCTATGTCTATGTCTATGTCTATGTCTATGTCTATGTCTATGTCTATGTCTATGTCTATGTCTATGCCTATGCCTATGCCTATGCCTATGCCTATGCCTATGCCTATGCCTATGCCTATGTCTATCCATCCATCCATCCATCCATCCATCCATCCATCCATCCATCCATCCATCCATCCATCCATCCATCCATCTATCTATCTATCTATCTATCTATCTATCTATCTATCTATCTATCTATCTATCTATCTTGTAGTGTGAAAAATAAGGGTGGAAAATTTCCAATGAAATCTACTTATACCGAGATGGAAAAAAAAAAGAAGGCACTCTGTCTCTGCCTGCTTAACAGAAAAACAGAGTTGGAAGGGACCTTGGAGATCTTCTAATCCAACCCACTTCTCAGGCATGAGATCCCATACCATTCTGGACAAATGGCTGTCCAAACTCCTCTTGAAAATCTCCAGTGATAGAGCACCCACATCTTCTGAAGGCAAGCTGTTCCACTGATTGTCAAGAAATTTCTCCTTAGTTCTAGGTTGCTTCTCTCCTTGATTAGTTTCCACCCATTGCTTCTTGTTCTACCTTCAGGTGCTTTGGACAATAGCCTGACTCCCTCTTCTCTGTAGCAGCCCCTTAGATATTGAACATTGCTATCATGTCACCCCTGATCCTTTTTTTTTCCATTAGACTAGACATATTCAATTCCTGCAACTGTTCTTCACATGTTTTAGCTTTTGGCTTATTTTCCAGTTTATTAGGGCCGAGGTTTACTCATTTAATGTAGTGAGGTATGCTAATTTTGCTTGTGATTCTTTTAAAGTTACATCTGTAATGAGAAAGCCACTGCATCTAAGGACAGGTTGATTGCAATTTCCTTAATCCAACTTCTTAGCCAAGACCAACCTCTCTGTCACTCATCTGTGATGAATAGCAAGGAGCCAATGGAGAGACATGAAAAATTAATTTTTAATTTCTATTAATCAGTGTGGATCAGTATTAATCCAATCCATTCTCACATTAGTAGGTAAGTGATGAATTTTTAAAATGGATTTTTTTTAAAAAAAATGAGCAAATGAAAAAGTCTCAATTTTTTCTTTTTAAAAAAGCAGTCACCTCTTCACACCACTTAGTTCTGCATGGCATTTAACATACAGCATCGCTGTAAAATGGTAGAAGTAAACAGACCACATATTTACTCCTATGAAAGCAAAGGCAAAGGTAAAGCTAAAGATTTCCCCTGTCCAGTTGTTTTCAACTGTAGGGGCTGATACTCATCTCTGTTTCTCAATCAAGGGAGCCAGCATTGTCCGAAGACACTTCCATGGTCATGTGGCTGGCATGAGGATATGCTGAAGTTGCCGATAACATTGTTACATTCCCACCTAAGTGGTACCTATTCATCTACTTGCATTTACATCAGGGGTGAAATTCAGCCGGTTCCTACCGTATCGCGCAATACGGTAGGGCCAACTGTGTGAAGCCCCACCCACCCACCCACACAGACGTCATGACATCCCTTTTTTTGGTGATAATTTTTAGCCTCTGTGCATGCGCAGAAGGCTTTATAGTGCATGCACATTTGCGAACAGGTAGGGAAGGTAAGTGAATTTCACCTCTGATTTCCATGCTTTCGAACTGCTAGGTGGGCAGGAGCTGGGGCTGGAATAGAGTAGAGTAGAGTAGAGTAGAGTAGAGTAGAGTAGAACAGAATAAAGGATAGGATAGGATAGGATAGGATAGGATAGGATAGGATAGGATAGGATAGGATAGGATGGGACCTTGGAGGTCTTCCAAGTCCAATCCCCTGCTTAGGCAGGAACTCCTATATCATTTCAGACAAATGGTTGTCCAATCTCTTCTTAAAAACCTCCAGTGTTAGAATATTCACAACTTCTAGAGGCAAGTTGTTCCACTGATTAATTGTTCTAACTGTAAGGAAATTCCTCCTTAGTTCTAGGCTGGTCTCTCCTGGATTAGTTTTCATCCATTGCTTCTTGTCCTGCCCTCAGGTGCTTTGGAGAATAGCTTGACTCCCTCTTCTCTGTAGCAGCCCCTTAGATATTGGAACACTACTACCATGTTACCACTAGTCCTTCTTTTCATTAAACTAGACATACCCAGTTCCAGCAAACGTTCTTCATATGTTTTAGCCTCCAGTCCCCTAATCATCTTTGTTGCTCTTCTCTGCACTCTTTCCACAATCTCAGCATCTTTTTTACATCATGGCGAGCAAAACTGGGTGCAGTATTCCAAGTGTAGCCTTACCAAGGCATTCTAAAGTCGTATTAACACTTCACGTGATCTTGATTCTATCCCTTTGTTTATGCAACCTAGAACTGTGTTGGCTTTTTTGGCAGCTGCAGCACACTGCTGGCTTGTATTTGAGTGATTGTCCACTAGGACTCCAAGATCCCTCTTACAGTTGCTACTATTGAGCAAGGTAACACATGTACTGTACCTGTGCATTTTGTTTTTCTTGCCTAAATATAGAACTTTACTTTTTTCACCACTGAATTTGATTTTGTAATCAAAAGTAAGGGACCTTGGAGTCCTAGTGGACAATCACTTAAAGATGAGCCAGCAGTGTGCAGCAGCTACCAAAAATGCCAACACAGTTCTAGGCTGCATTAACAGAGGAACAGAATCAAGATCATGTGAAGTGTTAATGCGACTTTATAATGCCTTGATTAGGATCAGGAGCTCACCCCATTGCACAGCTCTCGGGTCTCGAACCCAGGCTTTCAGTTTTCAGCTGACAAAGCTCAGTGTCTTTAATCACTGAGCCATCACACACACACACTAAGCATTTAATAAACTACTAAGGTATCAAAATGTTATTTAAAAAAATACTAAATTAGCCTAACCTTATCAACCACACTAAATAATGACTTTGGAAATGAACAAATCAACCCCCTTTCACTTTAATTGTGAATTGTAATTGCATAATTATTATCATCTTGTTTTGCACAGTCCTGTTTACTGCCGCTGACTATGCTGGTAATTATTAAATTACAAAAAGATCTATATCCAAAAAAAAGAGTCCCAGCATGTCATTCAAAAAGATACACATAAAGTAAAATGCCTAGGCTGTATCAACTCCATGTTGAAACCAATGGGTTGGTGAATTTTGCAAATTCCGTGAAGAGCTGAAAGTGCTTAACTTAGAAACACAGATAAGAACCAGTTGCAGTGATGGGATTCAGCCGGTTATGTCCGGATCACACGAACCGGTAGTGGCGACTGTGCGAGGCTCCGCCTACCTGCCTGGATGTAATGCGTGACAATTGCGCATGCGTAGAAGGCCGTGTGCATGCACAGAGGTGGTGCGTGGGCTCACATTTGCAAACCGGTAGGGAAGGTTAGTGAATCCCACCTCTGGCCAGTTGGCCTTATATTTGTTTTCATTATATTTGTCGTGTCCCACTCCTCCTCTGACAGCTGGGTCTGGGAAGTCTGTATTAAGCGTGGCCACGAAGCCTCTGCAGCTTTGCCAAATTCCTGTCAGAGTTCTCAGGGCAGGCAGGAATCCAAGGTGTGACTTCAGCAACCAGATGAGACTTTGCCTGACTCAAGGAATGCCAAAAAGCAGATCCTTTATATAGACCATGAGGGGTGGCTCCATGACTCAGCACTTATCTTTAGCCTACCCCTCCCTTCCTTTTGCTGACATCGCCTCTCCATTCTCTGGAATCCATCCACTGTGTCTTTTCGTCCTCCTGCTCTGCTGCTGGCAATTCTAGCACGTGGCTGGCCTCTTGCTCACACGCTGTAGGAGGGAGGTTTGTTTGCTCATTCTGTCCGGGCATGGTGCCAGGGCTGGGGGCTGGAGGCATGCCAGGCCATTCCTCTTCACTATCAGTCTCTGGCTCAGATAGCAGGAGATGGGAGGGGCCCAGCTGAGGAGAGGAGGGTGGGCGAGGCACAACAATATTGTTTACATTAATCAGGATGAATGACAGAGCAGCAAAGAGTTTTTCCTTTAAACTATCACACTTTTTCACGTTCACTTTTACCTTTCTCCACTGAGTCTTAATATCTTGTCGGTTAACAAATGAAAAAGGTCAAGAGTCATCACTCCTGGTCTGTGCTTAGGATATTACAGCAATCCTCGATTTACGGCCACAGTTGAGCCCCAAATTTAGGTTGCTAAGTGAGACAGTTGTTAAGTGAATTTTGCTCTATTTTCTTGCCACAGTTGATAAGTGGATCACTGCAGTTGTTAAATTGGTAACACGATTGTTAAATTAATCCGGCTATCCCATTGACTTTGTTGTCAGAAGGTCACAAAATATGATCACGTGACCCGGGGACACTGCAACCGTCATAAATATGAGTCCATTGCCAAGCATCTGAATTTTGATCAAATGACCCTGGGAGGCTGCAATCATTGTAAGTGTAAAAAATGGTCATAAATCACTTTTAAACTGTTTCTTTAAAACTGTTGTTTTAAACTGATATAAACTGTTTCAATTCCTACCCTCAAAGCGACGCTATAGAGCACTGCACACCAGAACAATTAGACACAAGAACAGTTTCTTCCTGAACGCCATCACTCTGCTAAACAAATCATTCCCTCAACACTGTCAAACTATTCACTAAGTCTGCATTACTATTAATCTTCTCATCGTTCCGATCACCCATCTCCTTCCACCTATGACTGTATGTAACAGTTTTCTCATTAGGTGGCCAAAGTATTTCAGTTTCATCTTCAGGATCTGGCCTTCTAAAGAGCAGTCAGGGTTGATCTCCTCTAGAACTGACTTGTTTGTTCGCCTATCATTAAGTGTTGTATCATTAATTGTTAAATTTGTACCCTATGACAGTCATTAAGTGTTGCAAGGGTTGATGAAGGTATCTTTTCTTTTATGTACACTGAGAGCATATGCACCAAGACAAGTTCCTTTTGTGTCCAATCACACTTGGTCAATAAAAAATTCTATTCTATTCTGTTCTGTTCTGTTCTGTTCTGTTCTGTTCTGTTCTGTTCTATTCTATTCTATTCTATTTATCGGACAAGGACTACTTGTAGTTGGCCTTAATCTAGGGACTTTCTTGTAAGCTCTTCTTTGAAACTGAGGATGGTAGGCTTCTAAATTGGCATCTCCTTTTCTACTAAGAATTGTTCCAGAACAAGTAAATAAAATATATCACAATTATTAAGATAAGTGCTGATGGCTACGAGGATGTATTTTACTAAGAATTGTTCCAGAACAAATAAATAAAATATATAACAATTATTAAGATAAGTGTTGATGGCTACGAGGACGTATTTGGCTCAACATTAGAAAATAGATACTTTGCCAACGGTATTAGATTTGGAAACCAAAATTTGGAGAACATACAGCAACGGCTAAATTAGCAGTATACATTGATAACAGAAGCTTGACTAAATATGAGCGAGAAAACATCCTTTATGTTTCAAGTGTCATGCAACAAGGAAATCCCAACAGTCACCATATGCTTTTCAAGGGGAAATTATTGATGCGAGGATAGTAATTAGAAACAGTTTCAATGTTTATAATTATATTGAGCAATCATCAGTTGCATACAATGTGAGAGAATTTAAAATTATGTAGTGTCCCAATAGTTTTTTTTAACAGATTTTTTTTCTTTTTTCCCCCCAGTCTTCCTTTACTTGATTACATAAATACAATGGTAATATCAGTATTAAAATCATGCCTTATATCTAGTAATTTCCGAATGACACAATGAACTCTGTGATATATAGATATATATTTAATTAATATCAAATTGTATGATTGCAAATGACTTAAGTTACAGATATTTTATAGTTTATCCACTATGTATCTTGCTATCTTCTTTTTAATGCAGCTATTTATTCTATTTTATTAAATGTTTTAATAAATAGATTTATAAACTTATTTGTTTTTCTTTTGAAAAAGAATAAATTGACATCTCCTGCCTACAAAATTAATATTACACCACTGGGCTGATATACAAATGATCCTTCCTTCCTTCCTTCCTTCCTTCCTTCCTTCCTTCCTTCCTTCCTTCCTTCCTTCCTTCTTTCCTTCCATCCTTCCTTCCTTCACCTCCCTCCCTCCCTCCCTCCCTCTTTCTTTCTTTCTTTCTTTCTTTCTTTCTTTCTTTCTTTCTTTCTTTCTTTCTTTCTTTCTTTCTTTCTTTCTTTCTTTCTTTCTTTCTTTCTTTCTTTCTTCCCATAGTCAATTAGCTTCTGCAAGAATCATAGAGGGCTCAATTTTGGGATGTAGCAGTAAAAATGCTACAGCGAAGGGGTAGTACAGGTTTATTATCATCATCATAATTTCTACTGTTGTGCAGCTGTATCCCATCAGGAATGATAATAAATGTTTAATAGCCCATAATACCTGTTTAATAATTTTGAGAGTTCCTTCCTGCTTAATTGCAAGTTTATTAAAAAAAATAAAAAGAAACTTTATAATTGTTGTAAAGACATAATTGCAAATCCAACACTTACTTAATATTGAGTTAATTATATTGCACCTAAACGTTCTTTCCCAAACATATTAAATATCAATTATTATTTTTTTACTATTGATTTGTTTTAATTAACTATGCTATTATATACCAATTAAATTACTTTAAGGAAACTTAGAAACAAGGTTCTTTTTTATTTAAAGAAAATAAACCATTCTTTATATTGAAATAAACCACACTTTTATATTATCCTTCCCTCTGCCCGCCCGCCCCCGAAATGGTCCTCATTTTAAACTCGTGGTAATAATAATGATGCACATTTGCACAATCACTGCTGTATTCAAAAAGAAAGTGAATATTTCTTTGTTGACTGAAGTCAGTTGCCTTGGGAAGCTGAAAACTTGGGCCGGGATAGCTCAGACAATAGAGAAGCCTGTTATTAGAACACAAAGCCTGCAATTACTGCAGGTTCGAGCCCGGCCCAAGGTTGACTCAGCCTTCCACCCTTTATAAGGTAGGTAAAATGAGGACCCAGATTTTTGGGGGGGCAATAAGTTGACTTTGTAAAAAAATATACAAATAGAATGAGACTATTGCCTTATACATTGTAAGCCGCCCTGAGTCTTCGGAGAAGGGCGGGATATAAATGTAAACAAAAAAAAAACTCAATTTCACCCCTAAACTCTGGAAATGTTTCTGTTCATCATTGCCTGCATAAGTTTAAAATAGAGGAAACTTATTTTTATTGCTTTCAGTTCATCACCAGCAATTTGGTAACTTGGACTTCATTTGTCTGAAGGCCCAAATGTAGATGATCTCTTTTGGCTTCAGTGGTACAGTGGTGTGAATCACTTACATTTCCTACAATAGCCTACAGAGTTATTAAATTATTGGTCATCCATCCAGAGTCATGGATTTGAGATGGACAACTGTATATATATATTGGAATAATAAATTAAAAAATAAAGTTACAGTAGCAATAAGAGCATGGTTGGAAGAGCTGAAGGACTAGGTTAAAGGTAAAGGTTCCTCTGCACATGCATGCTAGTCGTTCCTGACTCTAGGGGGCAGTACTCATCTCCGTTTCTAAGCTGAAGAGCCAGCGCTGTCCAAAGACGTCTCCTTTGTCATGTGGCCAGCATGACTAAACGGCGAAGGCACACCGAGTGCTATTACTTTCCCAACAAAGTGGTCCCTATTTTTCAACGTGCATTTTTTACGTGCTTTAGGACTAGGTTAGGGACAAGTTATTAGAGAGAAAAAATCTAGATGTGGACCCCAAAAGTTGACAATGACTTGATGGTACAACATCACCATCATCATAGTCGCCAAATATAAATATATAAATAAACTGATAATGATGATGATGACAATGATGACAATGATGATGATGACTTGGTCTAAGCTAAGTATCACTATAGTTCTGACTATGAATTCCCCTACAAGGTCACTGCATAAAAATTGGATTTATTTTGATGATCTACTGCTATGACAATGATTTCCACCAGACATATTTTTCAAAAAGTTGAAGAGAAGGTCAAAGCTGGATTTGGGGCCCAAAGATTAGGACACCATCAGTGTCAACCCTGAAGTTGACCTGATCGAAGCCATTTTGAAGCTTCAGTGTTGCCACACTGGAGCTGAGGGATAAGGAGGGGAGAATAGAGATAGCTGGGGTTTGTAGCCAAAACAAAATGCTTTTTCCTGGGAACCAAGGACATTCTCACACCTGGTCAGAGAGAGAAGGAGTGATGTTACCAGGCAACCGGATGGCACCTTGATTGGATCATGTGACCATTGTTTGGGGAAGGGAAAAATCTTTTACTTTTAATTAGGTGAAAACTGTGGGAACAGTCAGAGCCAGTTTTCACCAGAACTGTGCCAATGTGATATATCCAATAAAACTGTTCTTTGAGGAACCTGCCTGCCTTGGAGTTTTGTTTGCTATTGGTGTATTACTTGGAACCCTGACAATCAGATCAAGCAATAGCCCTCTCACAGCACTTGGAGTCCTAGTAGACAACCATTTAGATATGAACCAGCAGTGTGCAGCAGCTTCCAAAAAAGCCAACACAGTTCTGGGCTGCATAAACAGAGGGATAGAATCAAGATCATGTGAAGTGTTAGTGCCACTTTATAATGCCTTGGTAAGGCCACACTTGGAATACTGCATTCAGTTTTGGTCGCCACGATGTAAAAAAGATGTGGAGACTCTAGAAAGAGTGCAGAGAAGAACAACAAA
Organism: Ahaetulla prasina; assembly: GCF_028640845.1. Taxonomy (NCBI): domain Eukaryota; kingdom Metazoa; phylum Chordata; class Lepidosauria; order Squamata; family Colubridae; genus Ahaetulla; species Ahaetulla prasina. The sequence goes on along the minus strand of NC_080547.1, from coordinate 22,032,115 downwards.
GATGATTAGGGGACTGGAGGCTAAAACATATGAAGAACGGTTGCAGGTACTGGGTATGTCTAGTTTAATGAAAAAAAGGACTAGGGGAGAGATGATAGCAGTGTTCCAATATCTCAGGGGTTGCCACAAAGAAGAGGGAGTCAAACTATTCTCCAAAGCATCTGAGGATAGAACAAGAAGCAATGGGTGGAAACTAATCAAGGAGAGAAGCAACTTAGAACTAAGGATGAATTTCCTCACAGTTAGAACAATTAATAAGTGGAACAACTTGCCTGCAGAAGTTGTGAATGCTCCAACACTGGTAATTCTTAAGAAAATGTTGGATAACCATTTGTCTGAAATGGTGTAGGGTTTCCTGCCTGGGCAGGGGGTTGGACTAGAAGACCTCCAAGGTCCCTTCCAACTCTGTTATTATTATTATTATAGAATGGACTTACCACATAGAAGTGAGTCATCTATGTGAGTGTCCCTTTGCACAGCTCTTCTTCAAACTGAAGATACTATCTGGATGTACTCAAGTCTCATGCAGTCCTGGTGGAAAATCTGAGCTCCACTCAAGGAAGAATGTGTTGGTTCTGATTCTTTGGAGACCCACATTTTGAATAGGCAGTTCCCTTTCACTGCCACTGTCTGGGGGCTTCTTCACTTGTATTCCTTTTGTTGATTGGCTATTAAACAGCCCATGTCCTTTTTACCTTGGGTGAGTCTGAAACTTCTCTCATCATCACTTAGTCTATTACTTTTCTAAGCTGTTTGAGGCCCTTTGAGATAAAAATGTGTCAAATAAATGTGACTTATTATTACTGGAATCTATACTAGGTTAATTTATAAAATGCAGCTACCTTTTTTTTTAAAGAAACCTGTATATGTGATGCTAGTGGGAAAAGAGACCTCCATGATAGGCAAACTAGCATATTATAGCTTGAAATAGAAATGAGGAAGAAATGGGTTTTAAACACTTCAACCGTGCTGCATGTTCCTCAGTAGCTGAAAGTGTGCATTTATAAATTCATTCATTTTGTTAGGTACTAAAAAAACCTTGTCCTCCATTTATTGCACAAATAAAATCTTAGAAGCAGAGGATTAGTTGACTGTGTCTTTCTTGGACCATGACTGGATTTCAAAAGATCCATCAAGAGACGGAACCAGAACAGTTGCCAGCACGTCTTGCTCCATAACCTAAAATGTAGGAAGCAGGAGTTTCCTCTGCTTCCATCAGGCCATATGTGTGCAAGGCAGGGGTGAAATCCGGCAGGTTCTGACAGGTTCTGAGAAGAAATTTTGAGTAGTTCAGAGAACCGGTAGCAGAACCGGTAGCAGAAATTTTGAGTAGTTCAGAGAACCGGTAGCAGAAATTTTGGGTAGTTCAGAGAACCGGTAGCAGAAATTTTGGGTAGTTCAGAGAACCGGTAGCGGAAATTTTGAGTAGTTCAGAGAACCAGTAGCGGAATTTTTGAGTAGTTCAGAGAACTGGCAAATACCACATCTGGCTTGCCCCAGAGTGGGGTGGGAATGGAGATTTTGCAGTATCCTTCCCCTGCCACGCCCACCAAGCCACGCCCACAGAACCGGTAGTAAAAAAAAAATGGATTTCACCACTGATGCAAGGGTTTAAAATTGCACAGGAGAGTTGTATAGAAAGGAGCTACATTGTAAAACACAATGTCAGGGATATCTGACCATGAGAAGAAATCTTCCTCCAAATAGGATGCTGAAGACTCAATGTGTTTCCATTTTCATTTAGAGCATGGCTGGCAGGGGAGTTCTGGGAGCTGAGGTCCACATAATTTAAAGGCAGTGAGAAACACTGATTTAGAGAGAGAATCAAGGCATTTGCACAGTGGAACAATTTAGTACTCATACAAATGCTATCCTTCCTTCCTTCCTTCCTTCCTTCCTTCCTTCCTTCCTTCCTTCCTTCCTTCCTTCCTTCCTTCCTTCCTTCCTTCTTTCCTTCCTATTTTGCTGCCCTAGGGCACCTATGATTGCTCATACAAATGCTATTCATTCTAAATACTGAAGCCCTCCCTCCCTCCCTCCCTCCCTTCCTTCCTTCCTTCCTTCCTTCCTTCCTTCCTTCCTTCCTTCCTTCCTTCCTTCCTTCCTATTTTGCTGCCCTAGGGCACCTATGATTACTATCACAAAGGATATGCTGGTAGCCAGGCAGCTGAGTATGCACATTGGGAGGTCAGTCAACCATATCTTAGTACATGACTCATTAAGTCCCTGCCTCTGGTCTGCCATGTTCAAAGGGAAGATCGACAGAAATGAAATGCATGAAAACCTTCTCCGCAGATGGTAACAGCCACCAAGCTTGAAATGTCCTCTTGATGAGCATCATTTGTCCCAAGTCACCAAGTTTGGGATTACTCTAAGAGGATGCACCTGTTAGTCTAGTTCCTCTCATCAGAGAAGAACATGGTAACCAGAGGCCTCCTTCCTCTGCTCTGCTAGAGAGAGTGACATATGCCTTATTCACCCTTCAGTAGCATTGCTTTGCCAGCTGATATGGACTGTGTCTACTCTGGAAATCTGTTCAGCTCTACCAAGGCAGAAATAATGACAAAAACAGCCTCAGAAGACAGGATTATATGCTACCTTCTGGCTCAGTCCATCTGCTACAATTCTCTTCTTCTTTTCCTCCCTACCATCCGTGCCATTTCCTGTTTGGCGTGTTGTCCAGAATCTCTAGCGCCTTTCAGCTATCTTAGTTTCTCTGGCAGCTGATCTTGAGTTGTTCGGGGAGAAGCCTAACACAATTGCTGGATGTTTCTCTGGCAGATGCCTCCTTCCAATATTTGGTAAGGAGGATCCATGGCTAGCTAAAGAGCAGGTGCTCAGAAATGGTCACCTATTTAGAAGAACTGAATGTGTCCATTCTACAGGAAAAAAATGTTCTCTCATGCATAAAACCACAAAATATATACCTGAAAACCTGAGAATCTCTATTTATGAGTTGTGTCCCAGCAGAACCTACTCCACATCTGTGCAATCACAACTCATGGCTCCTTTACTCTCTCTGTCACCGAGTAGGCTGCAGTGTCTTTCATTTTTGAGGTTTTTTTTAAAAAATTTAGAAAAGGAATCATGATCAGACGGTTTGGATGTTTCCCTTTCTCAAAAAGTGAAATGATACATAGAGGAAACAGCATCTGTTAATTCCCTTTCCCCCCCCCCACCTCTTCTTTTGCAAAGAAGGATGATAAGGGGATGTTTGCTACTCTAGGACCTGTGCTGGCTGAAGGGCAGGAAACTGTTTTAACACTGTTCTTTGTTCTCTGCTAGTTAGCTGGAGGGACAATGACTGATTTATAGATGTTCTCAGCATTTCAAGGTCAGCCAAAGTGAAGATGATTGCAGTTTGGCTTCAAAGTGCTTTGTGAAAGATTTTGGGATTGGAAGTGCTGGTTTATAAAGGCTCCAACTACATGAAACCTTTCCTTTCATCCTCAAATAGTCTCCAAGGCAGAAAGAAGCTGACCGTTTGCATTCCTACAACAATAGATTTCTAACTACTTTTGCAAACATCCATGAAATGAAGTTTATGTCTGGGTCCCTATGAGGACACCTCAAAATAGGCTTGTGATCCATCCCTTGAATTCAAAGAGGCAGAAGAACTAGTCAACTGTTTGTGCCCAAAGAGAAATCAATCAATCAATCAATCGGTGGAACGTTTTGCCTTCAGAAATTGTAGGTGCTCCAACACTGGAGGTATTTAAGAAGAGATTGGACAACCATTTGTCTGAAATGGCATAGGGTCTCCTACTTGAGCAAGGGGTTTGACTAGAACAGGGGTCTCCAACCTTGGCAACTTTAAGATTTGTGGACTTTCAACTCCCAGAGTTCCTCAGCCAGCTTTGCTTTTCTGGCTGAGGAACTCTGGGAGTTTTGCTGGCTGAGGAACTCTGGGAGTTGAAGTCCACAAGTCTAAAAGTTGCCAAGGTTGGAGACCTCTGACACTAGAAGACCTCCAAGGTTCCTCCCAACTCTGTTGCTCTGTTATTTTGTTGCTGGTTACTGCAAATGTCCTCTTAGAATTCTATTTTCTTTAATGTGAAGCATTGTTCAAGAAAGATGCTTCACATTAAAATCACAAATCACAAGAAGCTTAACTTCTGGGGACTTCATGGACAGATCAAAGTTTTCTTGGCAACAGCACAGAAATGGAGAGATTGCCCTCTTTTGAAACTTGGACTAAATGATACGTCCCTGTGCAGGCCCAAAAGTTACTTGAATGGAAGTCTACTAGAAAAATATCAGGAATATGAGGTAAACTTAGAGCTCAAAAAATACCTTAGAAGTTGACAATGGCAAACCACTTCTTGAAGATCAACTTGGAAGAAGCTTTGTTTATACCTTTACAAGCAATGAAAATTAGGGGGCTACTTTAGACATTTGTTTTTTTGGGGGGTAGACCCTCCAATATCTGTTTTCAGCTTACTATCAACTACTGCTATAGCACAATGCTTTTCTTTTCATCTTCCAATGTTCAAAATGGCGACTGAGTTGGAACCAGGAGTTGGAACCATTTTGCATGTTCCACAACGTGCACATGAAGGACATTCTGGGGAGTTGTGAGGAGAAAATGGAAGGGGAAATTTCAACCACCACAATAAAAAAAAAATAGTTGTAGTTGGCCTTCTTATTTTAACGGGGGGTGGGGGGGAGAATAAACAATAGAATTTCCTCAATGAAGAAAAGAAGTTTTCTGAGAAACTTCACTCCAGCTTTATTAATACGTTCTAATTTGTGGGAGAGCCAGAGACACAAATCGGAACAGGAGTTAAGAAAGAGCTTAAGGTAACCCCCTGCCTTCTTCTTATCCCTCTTGTAGATCTTTCAGCTGAAATTGTCGCTGCTCACCATTCGCATGCATTTTGCTACATCATTTAAAGAAGAGATGGCATTTTCCGAGGCAGGGAACCCCACAGACCTTCTATTACCAGGAAATCATGCTCCAACATTGCAAGCACCATTACCATTCTGTATCTTATAATTAAATTGTATTTGCCAGTTACCTCACAGCAAGCTAGCAATTTTCATCTAAGGGTTTTGTAGATTCTTTTTTTAAAAAAAATCTTTGGATTCCATCATTTTTGCCCTAAGACTTTTCCCCTCCCTCCCCTTCACACAGACTCTTCAAATAAATATAGTAAAAAAAGAAAAGAAGAAAAGAGAAGAATAGGCAATTTCACAAAACTCATTGCTTCTCCCACTCCCCATTTTGTTAGTGTAATAGAAAGAAATGGCTCTGCTACATAAAATGGAAGACTTGTTCTTCTCTCTCACCATCTCTTTACTTCCTCCTCCCAGTGTTTAAAAGAGGGGAAATGGAAGTAGCTATGTACACAATATAGATTAAGGCTGTTTATAGAAATGTAAAAGGCAAAATGAAGCAGTCCTCTATGCCAGGGGTTTCCAACCTTGGCAACTTTAAGCCTGGTGGACTTCAACTCCCAGACTTCCCCAGCCAGCAAAACTGGCTGGGGAATTCTGGGAATTGAAGTCCGCTAGGCTTAAAGTTGCCAAGGTTGGAGACCCCTGCTGTATGCTGAAGCTCCATACCTGGCTCCATATTTTGTAGAGAAAAGCAGGATAAAGTTTTTCTCCCCTTCCCCCTTTTATATATATAAATAGGACACACACCCAGCCAATCAAAGCACACAAAAAAAAACCCATCCAATCAGAACACAACCAAGCTCCCACCCAATCAGTTCAAACCCCCACTAGCAGTTAAAAGGAAGAAACAGCTGCGATCACACATTGCTCCTAGAAGCACGAAGCTGAAGCCTGAAGATGACGAATGAGACTTCGTTGAAACGTCACCAAGACACTTCCAATTTTACGCGGGAGAAAACCCGAATAACCAAAGACCTACATATATATATGGAATAAAATATGGAATAAAATATGCTTGACAGGTTTCAGAATAAAACATTTCCTGTTTTCTTTTATTTCATTTTATCTTCATTTTCTTTTAAAACAAATCTGAGAAGGAAAAATAATGTTGCTTTTTTCCGGAACAAGAAAAAAAAATGTTATAATGCGTCTTTATTGCATAACACACAAACCAAGCAACCAAGCGACCAGAAAAACTTTTTTTGGGGGGGGATTGATCCCTTGGAAGATTTGTCTCCCCTGATCCTCTTCTCATCTAGTGCCTCTTAAGACTTTCTTGACTTTGCTGGATTTTAGGGATAGCATTATGGGCTAAATGCAGTAAGCTCCCCTTTCCTATAGGGCTACTGGCCATTTGCTCATACCTGCAGCCAATTCATGGCAACTCTCAGGAAGAGGGAGAAAAAGAGAAAAACAAATAAACAGATCCTGGCTTTTCTGTAAACCTGGTTCTGTCCACCTGCTTGGCTAAGCCAGTGAATAAACTGTAACACTGAGATAAGCAGCTGGATAGCCACTCCACTTAGCAAAAGGCGGGGGGGGGGAACCTTCATAAAGATGGAAAGTCCAGGCTGCGCATAAATATATTTCACCATTTTGCTAGTTTCTGATTATTTGACTCTTTATGGATCTGATTTATATGCACCTTGACTTCCCATTTGTATTGCACAGAGTAATCCCTCCACCACTTTTATTTCCTCCATAAAAAAAGCCTGTCAGATATTTTGAACATAGAAATTTTAGTTATGCTGCTATCCCTGAGTGAACTTTCATTGCTGAATATGGGATTGAACTCTTATTCATTGACTTTAGCCAAACATAGGTCAGCATATCATTCCACTTGCTTGACAAGTTGAGAAACCCTTTGGGTTGTCTGGATAAATAAGCCTGAGAGTACTGTATTGTGATGGTGTGGAGAATAGAATAGAATAGAATAGAATAGAATAGAATAGAATAGAATAGAATAGAATAGGGATAGGGATAGGGATAGGGATAGGGATAGGGATAGGGATAGGGATAGGGATAGGGATAGGGATAGGATAGGATAGGATAGGATAGGATAGGATAGGATAGGATAGGAATATGAATATGAATAGAATAGAATAGAATAGAAAGGAATAGGAATTAGAATAGAATAGGAATAGGAATAGGAATAGGAATAGGAATAGGATAGAATAGAATAGAATAGAATAGAATAGAATAGAATAGAATAGAATAGAATAGAATAGAATAGAATATGGATAGGATAGGATTGGATTGGATTGAATATGAATAGAATAGAATAGAAAGGAATAGGAATTAGAATAGAATAGAATAGAATAGAATAGAATAGAATAGAATAGAATAGAATAGAACAGAACAGAACAGAACAGAACAGAACAGAATAGAATATGGATAGGGTAGGGTAGGGTAGGGTAGGATTAGAATAGAATAGAATAGAATAGAATAGAATAGAATAGAATAGAATAGAATAGAATAGAATAGAATAGGAATTAGGATAGGATAGGATAGGATAGGATAGGATAGGATAGGATAGGATAGGATAGACTAGGATAGGCTAGGATAGGATAGAAAGGAATAAGAATAGAATAGAATAGAATAGAATAGAATAGAATAGAATAGAATGGAATGGAATGGAATGGAATGGAATGGAATGGAATGGAATGGAATGGAATGGAATGGAATCTAGAAGGGACCTTGGAGGTCTTCTAGTACAACCCCCTGCTTAGGCAGGAAACCCTATACTACTTCAGACAAATCCAATCTCATCTCAAAAACTTCCAGTGTTGGAGCATTTAGAACTAGAGTGCCCATAAGAAGCTCTACCTAATTCTGCAGCCATGCAGCTAAAATGTCCTGTGGACCAGCAGAGTCCTCCAGTGGACATATTTGATTTTTAAAATACTTGCTCTCCATTGCTCCATCATGTTCCTGAGTTAATCCACAGGACAGATCCATTATTGCTATTCTCTGTACCATTTGTTACCATCAGACCATATCACTTATAGAGGATAATTTGCTTCTCTTGCCAAGATCCTGTTTCCCTTGTGTGGGCCATAATGTAAGCAATACATGGACATGGCTCCCTGACCTCTGTTAATGCCACTGTGCTGATCTCAAATATATACACATAGATAGATACATGCATATTCCCGTTAAAAGAAATGGACTGGTAATATACACTCTGTTATTTCTAATGGCTTGGTTTGAACCAAACTTTGAAAACCTCCCATACCTCTCTTGGTATTTAAGGGAGTGGGCTGCCTACATCCTCCCTGCCTTATGTTTCAGTATCAACAGTAGAGACCTTCAAATTCTTAGGTTCTGCCATGGTCTCTTCTCAAAATCCCCAAAGCTTTAACCAAAAACTCTCTACTATTGACCTCACCCCATTCCTAAGAGGTCTATAAGGGGCGTGCATAAGAGCACAAACGTGCCTACCGTTCCTGTCCTATTGTTTCCTTTCATTATATCTCAAGACCTAAAATGGACACCTCAAATCAAAAACGTCATCAAAAAAGCACAACAAAGAATGTTCTTTCAGCGCCAACTCTGAAAACTCAAACTGCCGAAGGATCTGCTGATCCAGTTCTACAGAGGAATTATTAAGTCTGTCATCTGCACCTCCATAACTGTCTGGTTTGGTTCTGCAATCCAGCAAGACAGACACAGACTTCAGAGGATAATTAGAACTGCAGAAAAAACAATGACTACCAATTTGCCTTCCATTGAGGACCTATATACTGCAGGAGTCAAAAAGAGGGCTGTGAAAATATTTACAGACCCCTCACATCCTGGACATAAACTGTTTCAACTCCTACCCTCAAAACGATGCTATAGAGGACTGCACACCAGAACAACTAGACACAAGAACAGTTTTTCCCAAACGCCATCACTCTGCTAAACAAATCATTCCCTCAACACTGTCAAACTATTCACTAAGTCTGCATTACTATTAATCTTCTCATCGTTCCCATCACCCATCTCCTCCCACTTATGATTACATGACTGTAACTTTGTTGCTTGTATCCTTACGATTTATATTGATTTTGTTCTCAGATTGCTTATTTGTATCCTATGACTATCATTAAGTGTTGTGCCTTACGATTCTTGATGAATGTATCTTGTCTTTTTATGTACACTGAGAGCATATGCACCAAGAAAAATTCTTTGTGTGTCCAATCACACTTGGCCAATAAATTTTTTAAATTCTAATTTTAATCCAGGCCTCTCTCTTTACATTCCTCACACACAGTCCACATGTACAACATGTTTTTTTTTTAAAAAAAATATCATTATTGCAAAGAGAGCAGGCTGTTTTGTAATTTGCTAATTGCATCAGGACCTACAAATGCTCAATACCTGAGTTAGATACTCTCTTAATTTTAATTGCTCCTGATTTGAACATAAAATTTCCTTTTTATGTCCCCAGCAATGATGTTCTACAGAAGAAATGGAAAGGAAGCTGAATTGCATTTGAACTTACCCTATTCCTTAAGATAACATAAGATTATATATTAAATGTAAATAGAAAGATTGAAAATATGTCACAGAAATGACAGCTGGAATTAACTTGCTCAGTGGCAAACCTGAAATCGCTCTATTTAATTTATGGCATGGCCTTCAGTTGTATTTCCATTCTTTTACTACAGTTAATAAAAAAAGGCAAAACCTCCTTTAAAATAGGCTTGACTCCTGATAACTGCATGGAGTCAATGCATTCCTTTTGCAAGAATATGGATACGGATTACCTTACCATTGCTTCATTCTTTCTCTGAACTGTTTGATCTTCTGTAGAGGTTTCTCATCCAAATTTCTAACCAAGTCTGATCCTGCTTAGCTTCTAAAGTCATACCAAGTCAGCAATGTGCTGCCACCTACTGGTATAAGCAAGTAATAGGCAATCCACATTTTCTCAACCTTTAACTGTTCCACTCCAGCCACTTAGTTCTATCTTTAAAAAGATCATCAATATGCTTTTTCAGACGTTTGTCCAGTTATATACATCTCTATACATGTTTCCCTTCTATGGGGGTATCCTTGCAATTTCCCTCAATCTTAAATATATCTGTGCTACTGCGTTTCTTCAAAAAAGAAGGCTGGGTCTTATTTTCTTTTGACCACCCAAAAAACGGTTACACCTTCTTTTTGGAGGCTTCTAATCATTGACTCACCTCACGAGGTTGCACCGACAGCTGCGTCCAGCAGGAGTCCACTGCTGGTCCACTTCTGTCGTGTCCCACTCCTCCGCTGACGGCCGGGTCAGGGAAATCCGAATCAGATGTGCCTCTGCAGCTCTGCCCAAAGTCCTGGCAAAGTCCTCAGAGCAGGCAGGAGACCAGAAAGTGACTTCAGCAAGATAAGTTCGACTTTGCCTGACTCAGAGACTGCCAGAAAGCAGATCCTTTATATAGGCCATGGGGTGTGGCTCCATGACTCAGCACTCATTAAGGCCTGCCCCTCCCTTCCTTCTGTTGCCTCCGCCTATCCAGTCTTCTGATGCGAGGGTCACTCCAATCAGCAGCTGTTGGAAATAAACTTTCCTCAGGCTCACATGCTGTGGAGGAGGGGGAGGGGTCTAGCTGCTCCGTTTGCCTGGGCATGGAGCCAGGGCTGGGGCAGGATGCTCCTCCTCTGCAGCCTGCTTGGGCATGGAGCCAGGGCTGGGACCGGGAGGTGCCCCCTCCTCTTCAGCTTGTCTGGGCATGGAGCCAGGACTGGGGCTGGGAGGCATACATTCCTCCGTGTTCGGGAGCAGATAAGAAGGCCCCGGCTGCTGTGAGAGTGGGCAAGACACAACAACTTCTTCTGTGGATGCTTGCCACCATTCGCATGCATCGCCCTCCATTTTGCCTTCAAATGCCTGCCGAAAGGCATCTGCAATCGATATCAGAGCTATGGATTGATCTGGAGCTCTGTTATCATCCGCAGATAACAGATGCCGGTAGGCATCCGAAGGTGAAATGGAGGCCAGGGCGATGTGGTGGTGAGCGGCCACAGAAGAAGGTGAGGCAGGTGTCGAGCTGTGCGAGGCCTGGTAAGTAGGGCAGCTCCACTCTCCATCCCCACACTTAGCTTATTTTTTTACCTGTGTGCCTCGCCCCACCTCTTGCACCCTGGGGTGCACGGGGTCTTAATTAGGGCTAATTTTGTGGGTGGGGCTTAAATTAATCACATGTGCTCAAAAACACGATAGGGCTTTTTTTCAAGGTGGGTCGTCTTTTTGGAGAAACACAATATTTTCATAAATAAACAATTGTTTGTGTACACCTCGAAGATGAATATTTTTGTCTGCAATTTTTCTTAATCTACATCTTGTTTACATGCAGTTTGGTTTTTCTGTTGCTTTTCAGAAGTATAGAATTTATTCAACATGAATTTTCAAGAAAGATGTCTATAAAGCTATAAGCTATTGCTTTATGCCAATATATGTTAAATCGTAAATTAAACCTCATATAATATACTCTTTCCAATGCCAACAACTTTTTTTAGATGATGAAAAAATAAAACTATCACTTGCAGTGTTGTTCTTCTAAACCTTTACCATGTTTGACATAAAAAAGATAGGAAACCATTCCTTTGCATTGTTTTTTCTTGGTTTTATTGTAGCTTCTTTCATTTTTTTCCTATTATCACTTTTTGTTTACTTTCTTTTTCCTTTGTATTGCTTTACTTTGCAAAAAATAAATAAATAATGAAAATTAATAAAAAAAATGTTACCATGCTTACCTTTAAATATTCCTGAGATACGGTTTACAAATACTTTGCCATTTCCTCGTCCATAGTCCACCCCTCGGGATAGGAGGGGTTGGCACTCTGTCTTACTCATGGCGGTTTTCCATCTACCGCCTAAGAACTATATCTCGTCTGTCTTTTACCCGGAACTACTGGTGTGTCAATTTCCATCGTGACAGGTCCAGGATGGGTCTGCTTGCCGGACTCTGATCATGCGGACATTTACAGCGGCTGACCTTCTTGCCCTGCGAGATTCCCCTCTCTCGCGGGTTTGGCCCTCCACACTATCGAGGGCCCATCTTGAGGACGGGTTTTGGAACCCCGAGAGATGGCATGCCAAAAATAGGAGACTCAGGGGTTTTTTAATTAATTGTTTTAATAGATTTTTTAAGGGGAATTTTAATGGGAATTTTAAGGGGAGGGTAGGGGGGAGGGATTCGACGGGTGGGGGAGAGAACCCGTCGGGGAGGGATCCAGCCCCTGTGCTTGTTCGCGGCACTACTTCATCTGGTCTGAAGGCAGGAGGGGAGGGTTCAGTTCCAGGACTAGAGGGATGTTCGATCTGTACGGTAAGTGGGAGAGGCAGATATGGCGGAGGGAGGGGCGTATCGAGAGCTGGGAGCACGTGTTCGATGTCTGAAAGCGATCACGTGCTCCGCCCCCAGTCCCTACCCGTTCCTCGGGCGCCATGATCCTCAGAGCTTGGATCTTGGCTGATGTTGTGTAATGCCGGTCCGTGGCTAATAAAGCTCCCTGATTTGCGACCTTATTCAGGGGAGTCCGGACCTGATGGGCATTACGGAGACCTAGTTGGGTCAGAGGGGGTTCCCTTGTTGAGCTGTGCCTCCAGGTTTCCGAGCATTTCATCAGCCGAGGGCCCAAGGTAGGGGTGGCGGGGTGGCGGTTGTTATTAAGGAAGATCTAGAGCCGAGGGAGGCCACTGTTCCTCAGATTGCCGGCTGTGAATCCCTCTATGTGCGGTGGGGCCATAGGAATCAGTTGGGCTTGTTGATCGCGTACCTGGCTCCTTGCTGCGTGACCACAGCCCTGCCTGAGCTGTTGGAGGTACTTGCCGCTGTGGCGGTTGAGACCCCCAGACTTGTAGTCATGGGGGATTTCAACCTTCCATCAGCTGGCTTGTTATCGACGGCAGCTCGGGAGTTCCAGGCTTCCATGACGGCCTTGGACTTGATTCGAGTAAACGATGGCCCTACGCACTTGGGGGGAGGCACGCTGGATCTGATTTATATCTCTGGACAGTGGTTAAATGATCTGGAATTAGATGATTTAGTAACAGAACCAATGTCATGGTCCAATCATTTTCTCCTTCGCCTAGACTTCCGAACCGCCACACACCATCGCAGGGAGACGGAACCTATACGTTGGTTCCGTCCCAGGCGCCTGATGGACCCGGAGAGGTTCCTGACGGAGCTTGGGCCATTTCCTGAGGATCTGGCCCACGGCACGACTGAGGAACTGAGGAGCTGGGGCCTTGGACCGTGTCGTGCCTTTGCGGCCTCTGACCCGGCGCAGATCTCGTCCAGCACCTTGGTTCTCCGAGGGGCTGAGGGAGATGAAACGCCGGAGAAGACGCCTAGAGAGCACTTGGAGGTCCAGTCGCTCTGAGGCTGATCGGACACTAGTTAGGTCCTATTCTAGGACCTACCTAGTGGCAATGGGGGAGGCGAGGCGTTCTTACGCCTCCACCCTCATTGCGTCGGCAGATAACCGCCCGGCCGCCCTGTTTCGGGTGGCCCGCTCCCTCCTTCATCAGGAGGTGCGGGACGACCCTTTGCAGGGACGAGCCGAGGAGTTTAGTGGTTATCTATACGATAAAATCGCTCAGCTCCGGGACGGTCTGGACCGAAATTGGGATGATCCAAGCGAGGGAGAGGAGACACGTCTTGTTGAGCCGGTTTGGGATGAGTTTGACCCTGTGGCTCCCGAGGACGTGGACAGGTTGTTGGGGAGGCTTCACGCCACGACATGTTTACTGGACCCGTGTCCTTCCTGGCTGGTACTGGCCACTCAGGAGGTGACACGAGGCTGGCTCCAGAGGATTATCAACGCTTCCTTGTTGGAAGGGGTTTTCCCTGCCGTCTTGAAAGAGGCGGTGGTGAGACCCCTCCTCAAGAAGCCCTCCCTGGACCCAGCTATTTTGGGTAACTATCGTCCAGTCTCCAACCTTCGCTTCGTTGCGAAGGTTGTAGAGAGTGCTGTGGCGCGACAGCTACCCCAGTACCTGGATGAAGCCGTCTATCTAGACCCGTTCCAGTCCAGCTTCCGACCTGGATACAGCACGGAGACAGCTTTGGTCGCATTGGTGGATGATCTCTGGCGGGCCAGGGACAGGGGGTACTCCTCTGCCCTGGTCCTATTAGATCTCTCAGCGGCTTTTGATACCATCGACCATGGTATCCTGCTGCGCCGGTTGGGGGGATTGGGAGTGGGAGGCACCGTGCATCGGTGGTTCTCCTCCTATCTCTCCGACCGGTCGCAGACGGTGTTGACAGAGGGGCAGAGGTCGGCCGCGAGGGGCCTCACTTGTGGGGTCCCGCAGGGGTCGATTCTCTCGCCCCTGCTGTTCAACGTCTACATGAAGCCGTTGGGTGAGATCATCAGTGGCTTCGGGGTGAGATACCAACAGTACGCTGATGACACCCAGCTGTACTTTTCCACCCCAGGCCACCCCAATGAAGTTGTCGAAGTGCTGTCCCGGTGTTTGGAAGCCCTACGGGTCTGGATGGGGAGAAACAGGCTCAAGCTCAATCCCTCCAAGACGGAGTGGCTGTGGATGCCGGCATCCCGATTCAGTCAACTGCAGCCGCAGTTGACTGTTGGAAGCGAGTTATTGGCCCCAAAGGATAGGGTGCGCAACTTGGGTGTCCTCCTGGATGATCGGCTGTCGCTTGAAGATCATTTGACGGCCGTCTCCAGGAGGGCCTTCCACCAGGTCCGCCTGGTTCGGCAGTTGCGCCCCTTCCTTGATCGGGATACCTTGTGCACAGTCACTCATGCGCTCGTTACCTCTCGCTTGGATTATTGTAATGCTCTCTACATGGGGCTCCCCCTGAAGTGCACTCGGAGGCTTCAGTTAGTCCAGAATGCTGCTGCGCGGGTGATAGAGGGAGCTACGCGTAGCTCCCACGTAACACCACTCCTGCGCAGACTGCACTGGCTACCTGTGGCCTTTCGAGTGCACTTTAAGGTGTTGGTTACGACCTTTAAAGCGCTCCATGGCTTAGGGCCTGGGTACTTACGGGACCGCCTACTGTTACCACATGCCTCCCACCGACCCGTACGCTCTCACAGAGAGGGACTTCTCAGGGTGCCGTCCGCCAAACAATGTCGGCTGGCGGCCCCCAGGGGAAGGGCCTTCTCTGTGGGGGCTCCCACACTCTGGAACGAGCTTCCCCCAGATTTACGCCAAATACCTGACCTTTGGACTTTCCGCCGCGAACTGAAGACACATCTTTTCATTCGCGCGGGGCTGGCTTAAATTGAATTTTAAATGTTTAAATTTATATTAATTTTAAATGGGGTTTTAGCGTTTGGTAAATTTTTAAATTTTCAGGCCAATTTGAATAAGTTTTTTAAATTCCGTTTTAATTGTATTTTGTATTGTTCATTTTATTCTGCCTGTACACCGCCCTGAGTCCTTCGGGAGAAGGGCGGTATAAAAATCAAATAAATAAAAATAAATAAATAAAATATAACAAAACTAAGGCGCACAGTAGCCTGGTTCAGTCATTACCATAAACCACAAATTTAGACAATCAAAAATGAACCATTGAAAACCACAAAGCTGCATTTCCTTCTCATCCTTTCCAAACCACACATCAGAAGAAAATGGAAAATTATTCCTTGTACTTTCAGAACACAATTATTACTCAAGCACTCAGGAACTAGGGTTTGATATTATGCCACCGAGGAATCAAACCAAAATCTAAAATTTTGATTTGTTTGACCTTAATCGCGAAGAACCTGCTTAAAATAAACCATAGGTCTGTCTGTGTTAATCAGGATAGATGTTGAAGTCATAATCTGGTTCAGACAAAAAAAACAACAACCCCTACTTGTGATTAATTGACAATGGAAGTAGCAAGAGCAATAGCACTTAGACTTATATGCCGCTTCACAGTGCTTTTACAGCTCTCTCTAAGCGGTTTACAGAGTCAGCATCTTTGCCCTCAACAGTCTGGCTCCTCATTTTACTGACCTCGGAAGGATGGAAGGCTGAGTCAACCTTCCGCCTAGGTGAGATTCGATCTGCCAAACTGCTGGCAACTGGTGATCAGCAGAAATAGGCTGCAGTACTGCACTCTAACCACTGTGCCGCTGCGGCTCATTTAGTAGATGCTTGCAGCCTTTTATTTGCAACCACACATAGTGAAAAGAGGAAACTGGGCCTCATTTGCATAGCACAACCTTTGAATTCGTAGCTCTACCTAAATAGCACAGGGGTGCTCTCATTTACTATTTTCCAATGTATGTTAAGTATGTTTGTAAGGTTTGTGTCCTCGTTCCGAATAACCTTCCAGAGGCACTGAAAAAATCACATTCTTCCAATGGGCCGGCTAAGAGGAAGACTGTTGTGACTCGTCCTCCCTCCTCTCCTCAGCCGGGCCCCTCCCATCTCCAACCAGGCCTGTTATCAGACTCCGAGTCTGATAATGAAGATGAACGGCCTGTCATGCCTCCAGCCCCCGGCTCTGGCCCCATGCCCGGAGACGATTCCAGGAATGAACAAACAAACCTAATAAACCTCACTCATACAGCGTGTGTTCCTTTGGCTCAGCCGTCAGAGGAAGTCAGCCAGGGATTGGAATTGCTCGGGCCTACTCCTTCTGACCCCTCCCTTTCCCAAACATCAGAAGGCAATTCAAAGTGGGAGGATCCTCGCTTCCAGAGATCTGAGAGGCGACACCAACAGAAGGAAGGGAGGGGAAGGCCTGGATAAATGCTGAGTCATGGAGCCTCACCCCACAGCCTATATAAAGGACCTGCTTTTGGCATTCCAACCTTGAGTCAAGCAAAGTCTCATCTGGTTTGCTGATATCGGACTCTATCGCTGAAGTCACAACTTGGACTCCTGCCTGCCCTGATAAACCTCGAAGGAATTTGGCAAGCTGCAGAGGCTTTGTTGCCACGTTTGATATGGACTTCCTTGACCCGGTCATGGGACACGACAAAGACTTTTCTGCCCTATTACATTCCCTTTTTATAACCCAGAGCAACCCTAGCCAACTCATTTCCCAGTTTAGAAATAGAAGTGCCGGAGGATGCTGGAGGATATTCAGAAACACATCTCCTGTTTCTTTCTGCTCTATAAACAATGGATTCCTAGAATGCCTACGCATCTATGATACTGCGATGAAGAGCAACCCTCTCCCTGTGCATCCAGTTAACAGGTGTACCTAGAGGGAGGTTAGACATGGATGCCTAGGGAATATAACTTCTTCAGCTACTCATGCAGAAAAGGAATTCCACCAGCCCATATGGAGCCATGTACACGGCTGAATAGGCAAATGTCAGCCAGAATCTGAAGAGCAGGCAACATCCTCCAGTGAAGCGGTTTCTAGACAGTACCACTCTTGGCCATGGGGAGGGGGAAACTACATGTTTGAATGTGCCCTTGTGTGTGTGGGGGGGGCGCGGGATGGAACTCCTCAGCATGGAGAAGACAAGAATCATCAATAGCAGTGATGGGTTTCAAAATTTTTTACTACCGGTTCTGTGGGTGTGGTTTGGTGGGCATGGCATGGCTTGGTGGGCGTGGCTTGGTGGGCATGACAGGGGAAGGATACTGTAAAATCTCCATTCCCACCCCGCTCCAGGGGAAGGATACTGTAAAATCCCCATTTCCTCCTGATCAGCTAGGACTCAGGAGGCAAAGAATTGATGGGTGTGGGGCCAGTCAGAATTTTTACTACCGGTTCTCCGAACTACTCAAAATTTCCACTACCGGTTCTCCAGAACTGGTCAGAACCTGCTGAAACCCACCTCTGATCAATAGTCATACAGACCAAGGCAAGATTTACTGACCAGTTGCACAAGTTTTGAAAAAGAGACAATTGGTTTACCAGTTTAAAGACTGGCATTTCCTATGAAATTTCCTATGAAAAAGTGCGGAGAAGAGCAACCAAGATGATTAGGGGACTGGAGGCTAAAACATACGAAGGACAGTTGCAGGGGCCTGGCTAGTCTAGTGAAGAGAAGGAACAGGGGAGACATGATAGCAGTCTTCCAATATTTGAGGGGCTGCCATAGAGAGGAGGAGGTCAACCTCTTTTCCAAAGCACCCGAAGGTCAGACAAGGAATAATAATGGATGGAACTGAATTGCCCAACAGTAATTTTCACAATCTATTGTGTATGAGATTGAAGACCCTGAGCATGAAAAGGATCTGCTCCAACATCGACTGTTAGCCCATCTATTGTGTCTTTCGTGTCCCACCCCCCCACTCTGACGAACGAGTCAAGGAAGTCTGTAACAAACTTGGCAACGAAGCCACTAAGCCACCACGTCCCTTATGAAGTGGTATATAAGTCTAAATGCCAGTTCTATCGATGGAATAAATAGCCTGGTTCAGAAGAAAGCACCTTTCTATATTGTCTGACACTGCCCTTATTTTCTTGCAGGTGAGAACAGGTGGATATGCTGAATGAGATTTTCCTGAAGAGGAAGGAGTTCTTGTTTTGCAAGACTCCTCGTAAACTGTATCTCAGAGCACACATTGAAGACCTCCCAGCTCAAAGCCAATTTGCATGCTTCCTTCAAAGAACCTGAACATTTCTGAGAAAGGAGAACCTGACATCTTCTTGTTAAAAACACCCCAGAGACTCAGGCCAGAAGAAGAAGAGAAACAGTAGCAATTGCAGAAAAAAAAAAAACTTGTGGGAAACCAAATGAAGTAAAAGAGGGTTTAGAAATACAACAGATAAATCTAATTTTAACTGACATTTTTAAAACGCAAGGCAGGTTTTCCTCATACCCAAAGGGCAAGCAAGGTATTGGAAGTTCTTATTAGCAAATTTTCCTACACGCGGGAACTTTATTACAGAAAACGGAAACAGAATACAGTTAAGGGGCGAGGAGAGAAGGAAAGGTAGAGAAAGCTTTGAAGAATTACATCAGAACCATCGTTTTTTTAGTACATCCACATTAACCAGCCGCAGAATGGATTTAGAACAAAGTCACTGTGGCCTTTAGCCAAATGAAATCTATTTATAATCAATAAGATAGATGAAGACATAATTCTTTTTTCTTGACAGCCAGTGAAAACAAGCAGATAATAATAAAAGGAGCATAAAAACCAAGGGTATCTTCTTCTGGGAGAACTCTGTATTATGTTAACCTCTTGTAATGGGAAGTGGGAATGACATACAATTGGGAGATAGCAGACTAGGCGAAGGTCAGATAAGAGGCAGCTGAGTTCACAAAAGGAATATGGAAGGGACTTCCCTTAGTTTTTTTTTGTTTTTTATTTATTCTATAGTTGAGGGAGGAGAGATCTGCTTCCAGAATTGCAACTTTTAGGAGAAGGAGAGAAGGTAGTGAAGAATATTTCATATTTGCCTTGATTAGTAGAGAAAGAAGGGAAGGAGGGAGGGAAGGAAGGAAGGAAGGAAGGAAGGAAGGAAGGAGGGGAGGGAAATGAAGGAAGGAAGGAGGGGAGGGAAATGAAGAAAGGAAGGAGGGCGGGAAGGGAGGGAGGGAAGGAAGGAAGGAAGGAAGGAAGGAGGGAGGGAGGAAGGAAGGAAGGGAGGAAGGGAAATGAATGAAGGAAGGAGGGAGGAGGAGGGAGGAGAGGAAGGAAGAAAGGAAGGAAGGAGGGGAGGGAAATGAAGGAAGGAAGGAGAGAGGGGAGAGAAAGGAGGGAGGGAGGGAGGGAGGGAGGGAAGGAAGGAAGGAAGGAAGGAAGGAAGGAAGGAAGGAAGGAAGGAAGGAAGGAAGGACATTGTTTCTTCAGTGGTTTCCATTCATGATACTGTTATGTGCAGATGCGTATCACTTGTAAACAGTTATCCTAAAATATAATTGTATTTCAATTCAAGGTATTCCAAAATCATGTGTTTCTATTTGTAAAGGGAGCAAGTCTCCTTGGTCTGGAGACTATTTTTGTTTCTTCAGTTAATCGTTTTTCAGGTATTATGGATAAAAATTGTAACCACAGCAAAAAAAAGTAAATGCTGTAAAATAAAATTGCCAGCTGCTATAGCAAATCTAATTCTGGCTTGATCCCCAGATGAGCCAAAGCAGGTAGAAAAACTACAGAAAGGAAGAATTCAACCTTTAGTGTTTAGTGCTGCTTGGTATGCATGCAAACATCTTTGGGGGAGAGAATAAGAGTGTTTTTTCCCCCTTATTATAATTTCTACTCTGAAGAATTTCTAGGAAGAATGCCTGAGTTTGATATTTTTTTGGGTTCTACGAGACAAGCTGTGTTGCGTAATGACATTTAATGACCCCCATGGGGGGAAAAAGCACTTGAGAAACTGACTTACAGTTAACCAAAAGAAATAAAATAGGAAGCTACCTTTCTGCAGAAAATAAAAGAAGGAATATTCTTACACACACAACCACAACAACCTTTTTAAGCCTGTTGCAGAAATATTGTCTTACACAATTCACAAAGATTGGAACAGAAGTTGCCTTCGGAAGTTGTGGGAGCTTCATCACTTGAGACTTTCAAGAAAAGACTGGACTGCCATTTATCAGAAATGGTATAGGGTGTTGTGACTCGTCCTCCCATCTCTCCTCAGCCGGGCCCCTCCCATCTCCAACCGGGCCTTTTATCAGACTCGGAGTCTGATAATGAAGATGAACGGCCTGTCATGCCTCCAGCCCCCGGCCCTGGCCCCATGTCCAGAGACGATTCCAGGAGTAAAAGGAGTAGCCCGATAAATCTCACTCATACAGCGTGTGTTCCTTTGGCTCAGCCGTCAGAGCAGGAAGCCAGCCAGGTGTTGGAATTACTCGGGCCTACTCTCTCTGATCCGTCCCTTTCCCAGGCGCTGTCAGCAGATCCAGCTGAAGACAATTCAAAGTGGGAGGACCCTCCCTTCCGGAGATCTGAGAGGCGATGCCAGCAGAAGGAGGGGTGGGGCAGGCCTGGATCAATGCTGAGTCATGGAGCCACACCCCACAGCCTATATAAAGGACCTGCTTTTGGCATTCCAACCTTAAGTCAAGCAAAGTCTGATCTAGTTTGCTGATATCGGACCCTATCGCTGAAGTCACAACTTGGACTCCTGCCTGCCCTGATAAACCTCGAAGGAACTTGGCAAGCTGCAGAAGCTTCGTTGCCAAGTTTGTTACGGACTTCCTTGACTCGTTCGTCGGAGTGGGGGGTGGGACACGACATAGGGTCTCCTGCTTGGATGGGGGAGGGTTGGACTAGATGACCAACAAAGTCCCTTCCAACTCTGTAAATCTGTTTCATATCATTAATTCAACTAGCTGGGTATTATGTACTTTAATGGGAAGTAAGTCTTCTATAGCTCTGGCTGAATTATTTTTGGGTTCTACGAGACAAGCTGTGTTGCGTAATGACATTTAATGACCCCCATGGGGGGAAAAAGCACTTGAGAAACTGACTTACAGTTAACCAAAAGAAATAAAATAGGAAGCTACCTTTCTGCAGAAAATAAAAGAAGGAATATTCTTACACACACAACCACAACAACCTTTTTAAGCCTGTTGCAGAAATATTGTCTTACACAATTCACAAAGATTGGAACAGAAGTTGCCTTCGGAAGTTGTGGGAGCTTCATCACTTGAGACTTTCAAGAAAAGACTGGACTGCCATTTATCAGAAATGGTATAGGGTGTTGTGACTCGTCCTCCCATCTCTCCTCAGCCGGGCCCCTCCCATCTCCAACCGGGCCTTTTATCAGACTCGGAGTCTGATAATGAAGATGAACGGCCTGTCATGCCTCCAGCCCCCGGCCCTGGCCCCATGTCCAGAGACGATTCCAGGAGTAAAAGGAGTAGCCCGATAAATCTCACTCATACAGCGTGTGTTCCTTTGGCTCAGCCGTCAGAGCAGGAAGCCAGCCAGGTGTTGGAATTACTCGGGCCTACTCTCTCTGATCCGTCCCTTTCCCAGGCGCTGTCAGCAGATCCAGCTGAAGACAATTCAAAGTGGGAGGACCCTCCCTTCCGGAGATCTGAGAGGCGATGCCAGCAGAAGGAGGGGTGGGGCAGGCCTGGATCAATGCTGAGTCATGGAGCCACACCCCACAGCCTATATAAAGGACCTGCTTTTGGCATTCCAACCTTAAGTCAAGCAAAGTCTGATCTAGTTTGCTGATATCGGACCCTATCGCTGAAGTCACAACTTGGACTCCTGCCTGCCCTGATAAACCTCGAAGGAACTTGGCAAGCTGCAGAAGCTTCGTTGCCAAGTTTGTTACGGACTTCCTTGACTCGTTCGTCGGAGTGGGGGGTGGGACACGACATAGGGTCTCCTGCTTGGATGGGGGAGGGTTGGACTAGATGACCAACAAAGTCCCTTCCAACTCTGTAAATCTGTTTCATATCATTAATTCAACTAGCTGGGTATTATGTACTTTAATGGGAAGTAAGTCTTCTATAGCTCTGGCTGAATTATTTTTTGGGTTACTAGAGAATGAAAGTAGAATCCTCTTCAAATGGAATTTAAATCTGTTATTGGATTATGGTTCTCCATGGAGTGGTGCAGTGGCCTAGAGGGGAAGTGCCCACCTCACAATCAGGAGGCTGTGAGTTCTATCCTAGGTAGAGGCAGATATTTCTCTCTCTGAGCACAATGAGAATATATCTGCTGAATATAACTCCGCATTGGCGACAGGAAGGGCATCCAGCCAGTAAACACTCAGCTTCATTCAGTTGTCCAGACTCCACCCCGAAGCAAGGGATTATGGGGTTGTTAAATGAAAGATGATGATTATGGTTCTCCATAAGAACAAATCCATTTTTCAAATGTATTTTATTAGGTTTTTTTTTCTCCCCTCAGTTTTGTGGTAGGATGTTTTCAGCTCACCCCGCAATAGAAGTTTAGCAGAAAAGAGAAAAAGGGAAAAAAGAGGAGGAGAAAGTTGGAAGTAGTGATGATCACCCAATGCAGCAGAAATGTTTGATGTTATTACAGAAGACTAATCGAATTCCCCATAACTGGTAAAAGATAATTTCAATGCACCCCCTCTGAAGACTCAAGAAATTTTGGGCTACCAGTATTTTTGACTGCACAATCATTAGTAGATTTGTATAAAACGTTAAGTCCTTTTGTGGCTAGGCTCAGCTAAACCCTAATCCAAGCTAAATCCAAAAACACTATGGAATTCCTGGAAGCTTGGTATTCACACAAATCAGTCATCAAAAGACATAAAGAAACAAACCACAAGTACATGCCATTCAAAAGAGACAATAAAAGGGGGGGGGGGGAAGGGGTGGAATGATATATGGATTGATTATTAATGTACAGTAATGTTTGAAGATATGAAATTAAAATTTAGAATGATATTGGGGCTGCCCGACTGCCATTTCAGAAAGAAAAGGAGAGAGGAGTAGAAGGAGGGAAGAAAGTAAATAGGAAAGAGTTGAGAAGGAGGAGGGGAATAAGAAGGTTAGATAGGGTGGAAGAAGGGAGGAGTGGAGAAGGAGGAGAGGAAGTAGTAAAGTGAAGGAGATGAAGGATGGGAAAGTAGTAGAGGGTAGAGAGGGAGGTTGTGAAGAAAGGAAGTGGCAGTCGGGCAGGCCTGAATCAGTAATAAATAAAAATTAATGATTAATGATGGATAATAGTTTGTACATAAAAATGATGTTGGAAAATGGAAATAAAAATTATTTTTTTTTTAAAAAGAGACAATAAAAAAAAGGTTAAGAAGGAAACAAAAGGATAGAACACATCCTCTCCAGAATATGGGTCCTTGAGTGGCTCAGGCTGTAAGAAGCCTGTTATTAAACAAAGCTGCCTGCAATTACTGCAGGTTCTAGTCCCACCAGGCCCAAGGTTGACTCAGCCTTCCATCCTTTATAAGGTAGGTAAAATGAGGACCCAGATTGTTGGGGGGGCAATAAGTTGACTTTGTAAATATACAAATAGAATGAGACTATTGCCTTACACACTGTAAGCCGCCCTGAGTCTTCGGAGAAGGGCGGGATATAAATGTAAATTAAAACAAACAAACAAACAAACAAACCAGAACCCCGATAAGCAGGGATTGAGATCATACAAACAATCAAGCAGAAAACAATACCCTAATCAAGGAACAATCAAGGAGAAAACTACAGTCCTGCCAATACTGACAGGTCAAGCTACTATATAGACTTTGCCTGAAGTAAGATAAAAGTAAAAGTTCCCCTCGCACATACGTGCTAGTCATTCCCGACTCTAGGGGGTGGTGCTCATCTCCATTTCAAAGCTGAAGAGCCAGCGCTGTCCAAAGACGTCTCCGTGGTCATGTGGCCGGCATGACTCAACACCAAAGGCACACGGAATGCTGTTACCTTCCCACCAAAGGTGGTCCCTATTTTTTCTACTTGCATTTTTTACATGCTTTCGAACTGCTAGGTTGGCAGAAGCTGGGACAAGTAACGGGAGCTCACCCCATTACATGGCAGCACCAGGGATTCAAACCGCTGAACTGCCGACCTTTCAATCAACAAGCTCAGCGTCCTAGCCCCATGAGGTACCACGTCCCTTGCCTAAAGTACCGCACTTTAATCCCTGTGCCAATTTACTGCAAGTAGTAATCCTACAGAGACCCTATATATTGAAAACAGAGATTGGTGACTCAACAGCAGTGTTTCTCAACCTTGGCAACTTTAAGATGTGTGGACTTCAACTCCCAGAATTCCCAAGCCAGTTCAATTCTGGGAGTTGAAGTCCACACATCTTAAAGTTACCAAGGTTGAGAAACACTGCTCTGCATTGACCGGAACGAGAAGACCATAGGCTTAAAATCTTTTCGCCGCGAGCTGAAGACGTATCTATTCTTCCGCGCAGGACTGGCATAATTATATTAATTTTAATTGGGGTTTTAGGGTTTTTTAATGTATTTTAATTATGGGCCAAATTTAATAAGTTTTTTAGTATTGGTTTTAAATGTATTGTATTTATTCATTGTTGGTTTTATTTTTGGCTGTAAACCTCCCTGAGTCCTTCGGGAGAAGGGCGGTATAGAAATTAAATTATTACTATTACTATTACTATTACTGTCACAATGCAGCGCTATCTCTCACACAACTATTGGGTCATTGAGATGATCAATTCTAGGCCTGTGAATGAAGTCCCTTAAAATAAATTGCATCCATTGTACCCATAACCCATAAGAAGTGTGTGGCGTTTTCCTCCTCCAATCCGCTGGCAGAGATTAGAATGCAAAATGAAAGCTTTTCTGAGAAACAAATAGAGAATGCGTTGGGAATTCTGATGGACTGGCATGAGCTATTATCTGTCTTTCAAAATAAGAGGCACCGTGCCATTGTTTTAATCAATAATGTATTATTTCCCTCCTTGCTCCCCAGACATTTCCTAGACTCGTGTTTATTGTGTGTAAATAGGATTCCCCCCCCTTTCCTTTTATTTTCTTTCCTTTTTTGCAGTGATCTGAATGTATTCGGTTAATGCAGCTGACACAAAACATGTGAAATGTGTCGACTGCCCTGTGAGACCTCTGGGAAAATGAGACTATGTTTCTTTGACAAAGCCACCCTCCTGAACAAAAAAAAAACACCGACAATAAAAAAAAAACAGGCAAAGGAAATAGAAATAACAGAGAGCAGAAGCTGAATGATGTGGGGATCAAAGCCGGAAAGCTTGCAAAGAAGAAGGATAAAAAAAAGACACACACAGAGACGAAAACAGGCTGGCATCAAACACGGCGATGCCATCGCTCGCTTACATTATTGTGATGGGAATGTTAAATATTATTGTAACCTTAAATGAAGATGTCAATCAAAGAGAAAAGAGAGAAAGAACGAGGAGGGAGAGGAACTTCTCTCTTCCTTGTTCCACCCGCTGCCTTTTTCTCCTGCTCCAGAAGAGTAAGTCCAAGGTAACACGTTTTCACTGGGGAAGGAATTCCCCAGGGTTCTTTTTAAGTAGGGCAAAGATGGTCATAGCCGCTCTCCCATCCACATGTTTCCCAATAAATGTGGCATCTTAAGGTGAGATCAACTCACAGGTTTTGCTAACTTGATAAACTTTGCAACTTGTAGTTGCTGTCAAAAATCCCTCTTTAGAAAATCTTACCATGTTGAACCACCAAAATGTGATCCCCTGGACATGATTGAAGAGCACGTTCCCACTCTTGGGAACGTGCTCCCAAGAAGTTCTCCGCTCAGAATTGGAGAACTTCTAACCTATCTGCATCCATGTCTTACTTGATAAAACCAATTTTTGATATTGTCTTTATGCTTGGAGAAAAGGAGCTGTAGGGAATGATATTATTCATATTTCTCCTTCTCTAAAACAAGGCAACTGTAAATCTTACTTTTCTTCTTTTCCTCCTTCAAATCATGGCCACAGTTTTACTAGATCTTCAGCAATCTTGACATAAAAAGGTAAAGGTTCCCCTCGCACATACATGCTAGTCGTTGCCGACTCTAGGGGGCGGTGCTCATCTCCGTTTCAAAGCCGAAGAGCCAGCGCTATCCGAAGATGTCTCCGTGGTCATGTGGCCGGCATGACTCAACGCCAAAGGCGCACGGAACGCTGTTATCTTCCCACCAAAGGTGGTCCCTATTTTTTTCTACTTGCATTTTTACGTGCTTTCGAAACTGCTAGGTTGGCAGAAGCTGGGACAAGTAACGGGAGCTCATCCCGTTACACGGCAGCACTTGACATAGAGCTTCACAAATCCCTGCCCTCTGCCACATCTGGCAGTTAAATTCCATAGAAACATAGTCATCTCCTGGTGACTCTATTGACAATCCACTGAGTCAACTGATAGGTTGATCTCAAGCTATAACCAGCAACAGTTCATGGCTCTTTTAAAAACAGGCCTTCAAGCTCTGATTGATTCATTCATTCATTCACTCATCCCCTTCTTCTCCACCTTTCAAGCTTGCTTGGTCCAGTCATATCCTACAATTCCACCATTTGTTCACTTCATACTTTCAGTTGCCACATTTTGGTCATCACCTCAGTAAGACTTTATTTCATTAGGAGGGACTGATGATTTCTGAATTTCATACAATCTTGGTAAACTTTTCCACATCCATGATTCAAAGGTGACTTGAGAAAAAGCAACAGAAATAAGATAGTCAACTTTGAATCTGCATCAAGCCCAGTTTTGACAGCTATCAGTTACCACAGTAAGTTTACGGCTTAGGGATTTTGATTCGTGTTATCATCAAAATATCCTGAACTTTCACGATCTTATGTATGTTTGTTATTGTCTTTCTCCGTAGGATTAATCTCCCCTTTACTTTCCCAGTGTCTTTATTCTTGAGTGTAGCCCCCTCTTGCCCCCAGAAAACCTCTGTTTATCACCTTTACTTAGTTACAGTCAATGAAGCTTCACTAAGCATGTCAGCTGTCATTTACTTTGTCTTCTTAATGTATATGAAGTGGCACATTTGGTATATAAAATTGGAACTGCATCTTCGAACAATGCACCCTGTTGCACCTGTTACGTGATTTTACGAGTAGATGAGGGGACTTAATAAAATCCTATTTTACAACAACAATTGAGAGCTACTATTCTCATCTCTACCTGGGCACTATTGACGTAAATGGCCAAAAGGTGTTACTTCATCGTTGATTCAGAGGTTTCTATGTATTAAAAGTAACCAACGATGGTTCAGTGTTCTAAGAAATGCTTCAGACTTTGGGCTGGCCTTCTCAATCTGAGCAACTTCTTTGTGATGCAAAGAATGGGTAGTAATTGGCCTTCCTCTCCTTGCCAACCTATCAGTTCACCCGCCTGCCTGGTTTTGGCCTCCTCTTGTATCGCAGCTAAAAACCGTGAGTCAATTCAACTCAGATCAAGACCGAAACCTTTGTTTAAGAGCATAGTTAATGTCTATGGAGATTCTCAGTCATCCAGGTCATGGTTGTCCTGTTTTTCAAGAGGCAACTGGACTTTCTTTATTTTTCTTAAAAACAAACAAACAACGTTTCGCTTCTCATCCAAGAAGCTTCTTCAGCTCTGGAAAGGAAAGTAAGACACGCAGAGTAGACAATGGTCAAATAAGCAGCTGCTGAATCTGCAGAAGGAATGGAGGGCCTGGCAAAGGCCCCAATTAGAATCAGTAAAAAAAACCCACTTCCATTGTTTTCTTTGTGGGTGCTGAAAAGCTTATCCAGTGTTTCACCATTTGTTAGCAGTGGTTGCCAAGACAGTCCAACTATTTTTGCGGCTGATTTCTTAGATGAGCAGAAGTCTTATGTTTATGTATTATAGGATTACTTTCAGTCCTATTGGGTGGAGCAACACTTGTGATTTTGGCAATAACATCTGCTAATGAATCTAATGAAAACATCTGGGAAGAGGCCCTTTATGACTGCACTGAAGAAGCTTCTTGGATGAGAAGAATAGAATAGAATAGAATAGAATAGAATTCATTATTGGCCAAGTGTGGTTGGACACACAAGGAATTTGTCTTTGGTGCATATGCTCTCAATGTACATAAGGAGAATAAAATACATTCATCGAGAATAAAAATCACTTAGTGATAGTCAAGGTTACTAATAAGCTATCAAATCGTACTAGGAAACAAGTAAAAACAATATAAATTGAAATATACCAGCAACATGGTAATCGTAAAAAATGGGAAAAGATAGATAGAGGTGGTATTTAGCAGGTTCTCACCAGTTCTGGAGAACCGGTAGCAGAAATTTTGAGTAGTTTGGAGAAGCGGTTGTAAAAATTATGACTGGCCCCGCCCCCATCTATTCTTTGCCTCCCGAGTCCCAGCTGATTGGGAGGAAATGTCGATTTTGCAGTAACCTTCCCCTGGAGTGGGGTAGGAATAGAGATTTTACAGTATCCATGCCCACAGAACTGGTAATAAAAAAATTTGAATCCCACCACTGGTAGATACTAGTAAGGATACTAGTAAGGAAGAGAGGAATAATAGTAATACAGTCTTAGTAAATTATTTGACAGTGTTGTGGGAATTAGTTGTTAAGCAGAGTGTTGGCATTTGGGAAAAAACTGTTCTTGTGTCTAGTTGTTCTGGTGTGCTTCGAGGGTAGAAGTTGAAACAATTTATGTCCAGGATGTGAGGGGTGTGTAAATATTTTGACAGCCCTCTTTTTGACTCTTGCAAAACGTCTTCAAAGAAAAACCAGAAAGCCCAGTTGCCACTTGAAAAAGTACCTTTGAGACTTTGCTTAAGACCATCTATCTAGGGGTGAAATCCAGCAGCTTCTGACAGGTTCTGGAAAACTGGTAGCGGAAATTTTGAGTAGTTCAGAGAACCGGTAGCGGAAATTTTGAATAGTTTTGGAAAATTGGCAAATACCACCTCTGGCTTGCCCCAGAGAGGGGTGGGAATGCAGATTTTGCAATATCTTTCCCCCAGGAGTGGGGTGGGAATGGGGATTTTGCAATATCTTTCCCCCAGGAGTGGGGTGGGAATGGAGATTTTGCAATATCTTTCCCCCAGGAGTGGGGTGGGAATGGGGATTTTGCAATATCCTTCCTCCAGGAGTGGGGTGGGAATGGAGATTTTGCAATATCTTTCCCCCAGGAGTGGGGAGGGAATGGAGATTTTGCAATATCTTTCCCCCAGGAGTGGGGTGGGAATGGAAATTTTGCAATATCCTTCCCCCAGGAGTGGGGAGGGAATGGAGATTTTGCAATATCTTTCCCCCAGGAGTGGGGTGGGAATGGAGATTTTTCAATATCTTTCCCCCAGGAGTGGGGAGGGAATGGAGATTTTGCAATATCCTTCCCCCAGGAGTGGGGTGGGAATGGGGATTTTGCAATATCTTTCCCCCAAGAGTGGGGTGGGAATGGAGATTTTGCAATATCCTTCCTCCAGGAGTGGGGAGGGAATGGAGATTTTGCAATATCTTTCCCCAGGAGTGGGGTGGGAATGGGGATTTTGCAATATCTTTCCCCCAGGAGTGGGGAGAGAATGGAGATTTTGCAGTATCCTTTCCCTGCCATGCCCACCAAGCCACGCCCAGCAAGCCACACCATACCCACCAAGCCATGCCCACAGAACCAGTAGTAAAAAAAAAATGGATTTTCACCACTGCATCTATCCCTTCTATTGACCCATAGGAATGGGTACCACTGTTTCCTTTTCAAGAACAAAAAAATAGTGTGTGCTGGGAAGAAAAAGAACACAACCTTATTTTTAGTTCACTCAGCAGCACTTGCATTCAATGGGAGAAAGTTATCCACAGGAATCAGGTTTGCAAAAGGAATGAAGAAATAAATTATGTGTGCAGGCAGGACGTAGTTATATTCCGGCATGTGCAAGGAATATTGTAGAAGAAGCCTTGTTTACTGAAAGCACTATATTAATGTAAATGGTTATGATAATTGCTAAATGCCCCCTACAACTTTTAAACCTGCCACATGGAAAATTGGAAAACTCGGCATCTGGTCTTCAGCATTTATTTTTAGAAACAAATCAGTGAGACATTTATTTGGCAAATGAATGTGAGATCATGAAACCTGGCCAGATTCGTAGTTTCCTAACTGCATTTAGGCAGCTCTGAACTCCTTTTATTAGTTTAAATGGATCCAGGCATGTTAATTAGCCTTCATTATTTTATTTTAGGGCTAAAAAAAATCCTATTATACTGTCCATAAACTGCCACTGTTGCTTAGAAGTGTTTGCTGACATTTTTTTTTAAACCAAATAGATTTTTGCTACCCCCGAAGCAGCACAGAATATTTTAAAAAAATAGCCCTGTATTTCTATTTTCTGAGAACTGCCTTTCTAGAGTTGCAATCTATATCCAACATGAGCAGCCAATAACAGTAATAACAGCAATAATAATATAGAACAGCTTACATCCTGAGACGATACCTCTAACACTGTCAGACACCAACATCTCAGATCATTGAAAGGGATAGGTCAGGGGTCGGCAACCTTAAACACTCAGAGCCACATATGTCCTAACTGGAAGCCCCTGTTCAATTCTGGAGCTGACCGTAAGTCCGGTTCCCCCACTATAGAGTCTCTTCCTAGCATGGCATCCTTTTTCCTCTGCCGACTGGAAGTTGGTTCCTCCACCATAGAGTCTCTTCCCAGCACGGCGTCCTTTTTCCTCTGCTGACTAGAAGTCCAGTCCCCCCACCATAGAGTCTCTTCCCAGCACGGCGTCCTTTTTCCTCTGCCGACTGGAAGTTGGTTCCCCCACCATAGAGTCTCTTCCCACACGGCGTCCTTTTTCCTCTGCCGACTGGAAGTCCAGTTCCCACACTATAGAGTCTCTTCCTAGCACGGCGTGCTTTTTCCTCTGCGACTGGAAGTCCGGTTCCCCTACTATAGACTTTCTTCCTAGCACAGCATCTTTTTTCCTCTACCTGTCCTAACCAAAAGCTCTATCCATTGTGGAGCTGACCAGCAACAGGGAGCCACAGCAGAGGGATGAAAGAGCCACATGCGGCTCCAGAGCCACCGGTTGCTGACCCCTGGGATAGGTGGATAAAATGCCAAATCCAGTCTAAACATATGAATGACTGTGTCATGAACCATAATAACCCATTCTTTTTAATATGAAACTCCTGGGTCGGCGTCAATCACTGGTGGGTTCCTACCGGTTCGCGCAAACCAGTAGCGGTGGCAGCAGGAGGCTCCGCCCACCTGCCTAGAGATCATCACAGACTGACTGCACATGCGCAGAAGGTTCTGCACACACTGCTTCACATTTGCGAATCAGTAGCAAAGGTAAGGAGAAAGGTATACTATGTATTTCTTTTTCAATCACCAGAAACTACACATTATAAATACAACCTGAAAGTTACATATTTTTTGCGGGGGGAGAGGGGGAAATTGTACCAGAATTTGAAAAGGCCATATTTTCTTTTTTTAAAAAAAAATCAGAAAAGCTGCAAAATAATACATTATAATACCAGATCGACTCAGCTTTCCATCTTTCCGAGGTGGGTAAAATGAGGATCCAGATTTTTTTTTGGGGGGGGGGGCAATAGGCTGACTCTGTAAACCGCTTAGAGAGGGCTGTAAAGCAGTATATAAGTTTATGTGCTATTGCTATTAAAAGCCGGAATATATTTTCTTTTTTTTAAAAAAATCAAGTTTTTTTTTTATTTTTTAAAAACAAAATAAAACATACAAATCTTTGTTGAAAAAGATATCAGTCGGGTACATATTCAAACATATTTCAAATTTCATCCTCTCATTATATCATTTATCCAATATTTTCCCCTTTTCAAATGTTGTGATAGCCGTTTTCTTTTAAAATCTATTCCATCCCTTTATCCTGGAAAATATCTAGTCCCAAAATATCTCTAAAAATTTTCATATAGTCATCATCTATATTTTACATAAATTCCATTTTCTCTTTAAAACATTTAGTATAAATCTAAAGGCAGTCATTATTATCCTTTCTTAGAGCGGTCATGCCATCACATCAACCTATCCATCTATTTATTTATTTATTTATTTAATTTTGTCATAACAATATACACAAGCATAACAAGCATAACACAAAAGATTATATAATATATAAACATATATATGGGGAGAAACAAGGTAGTATAAGCATATATATATATAGGGGAAGAAACAATAGGACAGGAACGGTAGGCACATTTGTGCTCTTATGCATGCCCCTTAGAGTCCTCTTAGAAATGTGGTGAGGTCAACAGTGGATAGATTTTTAATAAAACTTTTGGGGTTATGAGAAAAGACCACCAAGTCAGGTAATGCATTCCAAGCATAGATAATTCTGTTACAGAAATTGTGTTTTCTGCAATCTAAACTGGTGCGGTTGACATTAAGTTTAAATCTGTTGGTAGCTCTTGTGTTATTGTAGTTGAAACTGAAGTAGTCATTGACAGGAAGGACATTACAACGGATGATTCTATAAGCTAAAACCAGGTCCTGTCGAAGGCGACGAAGTTCCAAGTTTTCTAGACCCAGGATATCAAGTCTGGTGGAATAAGGTATTTTATTGGTTTCGGAGGAGTGAAGAACTTCTCATCTACATGGGAATAATCCTGAGATAAAGACTATTCAGTTCCTGCTATCATCCTCTGCCTTTAGAAATCCCTATCTTATATCGTTACAAATCATAAGTAACATTATTTCTTTTAATCAAAAAATAATTTTCTATAGTCTTTCCCTCATTCCCCAAAGTAATAGTTGGAATATATTTTCATGCTTCCATTTAAAAGACTAAAAAGATGTGGATCACTTTTATGGATATTCACTGACTATTGAGAAGGTGGATACCTCACATTCAACTACCCAAGTTAAGGATATCAAGACCAAGTTTATGTCAACAGTCTTAACTTCTTTTTTTAATCAAACTTTTCTGCTACTGGTTTTGTTAATTAACTTTTAAAAAGTATTACTTTATTTCTGATGTAAGCTCTTTCTTTAAATGTTACTACCACATGGTTCGTTTTTATTCCCATCATGCCACTACAGCATACACTAGGTTACTGCTTTTAAAAACCGCTTCCATGATGCTGTTGTGTCAGCTGAGAATACAGCAAAGAAATCACTTCCAGAATTAATTTCATTTGGCACCTTAATATCCTAGTGTAGACCTTTCCTGCATGGCAAATGAAGATTAACAGATTTACAGATTTACAGATTTACAGAGTTGGAAGTGACCTTGTATAGGTCATCTAGTCCACCCCCCCCAGCCCAAGCAGGAGACCCTACACCATTTCTGACAGATGGCAGTCCAGTCTCTTCTTGAAAGCTTCTTCTGATGAAGCTCCCACAACTTCTGAAGGCAACTTCTGTTCCATTGGTTGATTGTTCTCACTGTCAGAAAATTTCTCCTTATTTCCAGGTTGAATCTCTCCTTGACCAGTTTCCATCCATTATTCCTTGTTTGGCCTTTAGGTGCTTTGGAAAATAGCTTGACCCTCCTCCTCTCTGGGGCAGCCCCTCAAATATAGGAAGACTGCTACACCGCCTTTGAAATGATCTGAGTTTAACTCATAAAATCCTCTATTACAATGTCCTTCCTGTCAAAGACAACTTCAGCTTCAATCGCAACAATACACGAGCACACAATAGATTTAAGCTTACTGTCAACCGCTCCAATCTTGATTGCAGAAAATATGACTTCAGTAACAGAGTTGTTAATGCTTGGAATACACTACCTGACTCTTCTGGTCTCTTCCCAAAATCCCCAAAGATTTAACCAAAAACTGTCTACTGCTGACCTCACCTCATTCCTAAGAGGTCTGTAAGGGGCGTGCATAAGAGCGCAATTACTGCAGGTTCGAGCCCGGCCCAAGGTTGACTCAGCCTTCCATCCTTTATAAGGTAGGTAAAATGAGGACCCAGATTGTTGGGGGGGCAATAAGTTGACTTTGTAAAAATATACAAATAGAATGAGACTATTGCCTTATACACTGTAAGCCGCCCTGAGTCTTCGGAGAAGGGCGGGGTATAAATGTAAAAAAAAAAAAAAAAAAAAGAGTACCTACCGTTCCTATTGTTTCCTTTAGTTATATCCAATTAATATAGTTATTACATACTCATACTTATATATATGCTTATATATTGTATAGCAATTTCATGCTTATGCTTATATATACTGTGTGACAAAATGAATGAATGAATGAATGAATGAATGAATAAATAAATAAATAAATAAATAAATAAATAAATAAATAAATAAATAAATAAATAAATAAATAAATAAATGTCTCCCCTGGTCCTTCTCTTCACTGAAGCTGCACTGAAGAATCTGAAACCCTATGACTCTTGTCTATCCAGGGTGCCACTCTTCCGCAGAAGAAGATAAATTTACATTTGACCAAAAGCAGTTATGCCTCAAACATGCATCCACACATGGGGATATACCCTGTTCTGACCATTCCCTTGAGGGTTGCTTTGTCCTTTCGCTGTTATATTTTCAATGCCTGAAATAAAATCCCCATTAGCTCCACATAATGAACTTTGACTAGCTGAAACAATGGAGTCCAATCTTGGGAAAAATTTGGGCTTGGATTACTGTTAAACAGACTGTGACTGTAACCTTCAGCAATGAAGGTCGGCAGCGGCCAGAGGAAGATGTGATTTGCTGCCATTTATGCCTTGATAGGAAAGTGATGGAGGGTGTAATTGCTGCCAGTTGCTAGGCTCCTTCCTACATCCAAGAAATTAAAGTCAGGCAAAGTCACGGAAAGCAAAGCCTTTCCCTGCCCAGTTCTTTGCAGGATTTATCGCACTAAAGGGGGGGAGGGATTCAAAGGTACAGCTTGGTGGCGTGGTTAATGCACTAGACTAGGCTAAAAACTGGGTGACCGTGAATTCTAGTCCGGCGTTAGGCACCAAGACAGGTGGGAGGCCATTCACTCTCAGCTCTAGGAAAGAGACAAGGGCAAACCGCTGTGTGGGAGCTAATTTGCAGTGGCTCAAAGGTGACATAAAAATTGAAGGAGGGAGGGAGGGAGGGAGGGAAGGAGGGAGGGAGGGAAATGAAGGAAGGAAGGAAGGAGGGGAGGGAGGGAGGGAGGGAAGGGAGGAAGGGAGGAAAGGAAGGAAGGAAGGAAGGAAGGAAGGAAGGAAGGAGAGGAGGAGGAAATGAAGGAAGGAAGGAGGAGGGAGGGAGGGAGGAAAGGAAGGAGGAAAGGAAGGAAGGGAGGAAGGAAGGAAGGAAGGAAGGAAGGAAGGAAGGAGAAGGAGGGAGGGAAATGAAGGAAGGAAGGAGGGAGGGGAGGGAGGGAGGGAGGGAGGGAAGGCAGGCAGGCAGGCAGGCAGGAAGGAAGGAAGGAAGGAAGGAAGGAGAGGGAGGGAGGCTGATTCAGATCTACACAATCAAGATCACGAGAAGAGACCAAGGATGTGAATTGAAAGTCGTGTGTGTGTGTGTGTGTGTGTTTATAGGTTTTCACGGGTATAGGTATGTAGGTTTTGGCTTATTCGGGTCTTTTCCCGTGTAAGGTTGAAAGTACACGGGAAAAGACCCGAATATGCCAAAACCTACATACCTTTACCCGTAAACACCTACGAAAATATCTCAACCATCTGAGTGAATAGTTGCTAAAAAGAAGTGATGTCTATTGATGTCTATCTTCCAAACTGCCAGAAATATAGGACAATATAATAGCATGTGGAAATCACCTTGAGAGACAGGAGGAAGACACGCAGAGTAGACAATGGTCAAATATGCAGCTGCTGAATCTGAAGAAGGAATGGAGGGCCTGGCAAAGGCCCCAATTAGAATCAGTAAAAAAAAAAAAACAACAACAAACAAATTAACAAAAAAACACGCTTCCGTTGTTTTCTTTGTGGGTATTATCCAATGTTTCACCATTGGTTAGCAGTGGTTGCCAGCACAGTCCGATTAGTTTTGCCGCTGATTTCTTAGATGAGTAGAACGCTTACGTTTATGTATTATAAGGACTACTTTCAGTCCTATTGGGTGGAGCAACATTTGTGATTTTGGCACTAATATCTGCTAAAGAATCTAATGAAAGCATCTGGGAAGAGGCTCTTTATGGTTTGAAACAAGGATCCATATATGGAAGGAACACTCTGGTTGTCTCAGCATTAGAATCAAAATCCAACTGGCCATACAGGGGATTAAGGAGACAGGAAGATGGGGTTTGGTTGTCAGGGTGAAGGGACCATTTCCCCTCCTGCCAAGAAACCAGGTTAGCTATTTATTTGATTATCATAGAGAGCACCAGCAAACAGGAAAAAGACGACTATCTCGGTAGCATTAAAACAAAATAAATATTCATTGGAGCAAATAGTTCTCTCTTCGGGTGCATCCAACATTCCGTGTTCAAAACAGTGCAAAAAAAATTGCAGGCCTTGATACCAAAGTGCCAAGTGGAAGATAGAGCGAATCCTAATAATTCACAATACTTAATAACACAGCCCCACACATATTATTAAGCAACCAACAGCACTGATCCTGAAAAGAGGCCTTTGTCATTCCAGACAGCATCCAAGCAAGAGAGGTCGTCAATAGTTATAACTATCATCATCCTTCCATCTCTGAATCTAATTGCTTTCAAGATCATGACAATATAATGCTCTTCTAAGGAAAATGGGAATGTATTTACAGAATGTTTTCTGTAACCATAGACCTTATTATTGTATAGTACTGCTTTCCCTGGGTATTCATTTTCACTGCTGCTTACAACAAAGGAGTGAAATTGTACAGGCTGATTTATGTGTATCGTTTGAAAGACTTGTATCTTGTCTTCATAACCCATTGTGCTTCTTATAAGATGGGATGTGTCATTTTAGAAATGAAGACACTACTGAACCTTATTTGCAGTTAGAGAAACTGCTAGGTGGCTCAGTGCAGGGGTGGAATCCAGCAAGTTCTGACAGGTTCTGGGGAACCGGTAGCGGAAATTTTGAGCAGTTTTGGAGAACCGGTAGCAGAAATTTTGAGCAGTCCTGGAGAACCGGTAGCGGAAATTTTGAGCAATCCTGGAGAATGGTAGCAGAAATGTTGAGCAGTTCGGAGAACTGGTAGCGGAAATTAGATTAAGATTAAGGGCCTGGAGACTAAAACATATGAAGAACAGTTGCAGGAATTGGGTATGGCTAATCTAGAGAAAAGAAGGACTAGGGGTGACATGATAGCAGTATTCCAGTATTGGAGGGGCTACCACAAAGAAGAGGGGGGTCAACTTGTTTTCCAAAGCCACCAAAAGGCAAGGCAAGAAACAATAGGTGGAAACTAATGAGAAACTTCCTAACAGTGAGAACAATTACTATAACCGGTTCAGAAGTTGTGGGTGCTTCATCACTGCAAGTTTTTCAGAAGAGACTGGACAGCCACATGTCTGAAATGGTATAGTGTCTCCTGCTTAAG
This sequence comes from Ahaetulla prasina, assembly GCF_028640845.1. NCBI lineage: Eukaryota > Metazoa > Chordata > Lepidosauria > Squamata > Colubridae > Ahaetulla > Ahaetulla prasina. The sequence continues at coordinate 21,994,536 of NC_080547.1, read as the reverse complement.
CAGGGGGTTGGACTAGAAGACCTCCAAGGTCCCTTCCAACTCTATTCTGATTCCAAACCTCAGTCTAAGTGTTCTAACTTTCCGTTTCTTTAGCCTGTTCATGCTAAAGGGAACCAGTTCATGAATAGCAAAGTCTGAAAACTATACCGATCCCCACAAAGCAGGAAGGTGAAGAAAAGCAAATTAAATAAATATCCAATTCATTTCTGAAGCTATTGAATATTGAATTACTTAAGTCTGTGTTTATTCAACCAATACTAATAATTGGTTTAAAGTCAAAGTGTGGGAAAGTTTCCCTAATACAAATTCATGGTTTCATATTTATGTATGCGTATATATTATATCATCCTTCTACCCTTTTGAGAATTAAGGCAGCATGAATGATGAATGGGTGTCACTCCTCATTTAATCCTCCTATCAACTTTGGGAATTAAGCCGGAGCTCTGTGGTCAAGTGGGGCCTTGAATTAGGATTGACCTATTCCAGGTCAGCAACTTAAACACTACACTACGTGATGTTGAAAGAATGTAGGGACTCAAATGCCAAGAATTTGCCATTCGTTTTGACACTTAAGTACGATACAACCATACACTTGCTGTATACACAGGTAGTCCTTGACTAACAACGACAATTGGGACTGGAACTCCTGCTGTTAAGCAAAGTACTTAAGTGAATCCAGAGGTGGTATTCAGCAGGTTCTGACCAGTTCTGGAGAACCGGTAGTGGAAATTTTGAGTTGTTCAGAGAACCAGTAGATACCACCTCTGACTGGCCCTGCCTTCATCTATTTTCTGCTTCCCGAGTCCCAGATGATCGGGAGGAAATGGAGATTTTGCAGTAACCTTCCCCTGGAGTGGGGATGGAATGGAGATTTTTCCTTCCCCTGCCACGCCCACCAAGCCATGCCATGCCTACCAAGTCACGCCCACAGAACCAGTAGTAAAAAAATTTGAATTCCACCACTGAATCTTACTCAATTTTACAGAATAACATAGTTGGAAGGGACCTTGGAGGTTTTTTAGTTCACCCCCTGCTCAGGCAAGAAATCCCATACCATTTGGGACAAATAATTGTCCAAATCTCTTTTGAAGAAAAAAAAACATCCCATGTTGGAGCACCCACAGCTTCTGGAGGCAAGTCATTCCACTGATTAATTGTTCTAACTGTCAGGAAATTTCCCCTTAATTCTAGGTTAGTCTTCTTGATTGGTTTCCATCCATTGCTTCTTGTCCTGCCTTCAGGTGCTTTGGAGAATAGTTTGACTCTCTCTTTGTGGCAGCCCCTTAGATATTGGAACACTGCTATCCTGTCACTCCCTGTCCTCCTTTTCTTTAAACTAGACGTACCCAATTCCTGCAACTGTTCTTCATATGTTTTAGCCTCCAGTCCCCTAATCGTCACAACCTTTATTGATATGGTTGTTTGACTTGCTGTGAATCACCAAGGTTGTTACACAAATCAGATTTTCTCCTCGGCTTTGCTTGTTGGAAAGTGACTAAGAACAGGGGTGTCCAAACTTGGCCCCTTGAAGAGTGGTGGACTTCAATTCCCAGAATTCCCCAGCCAGCATGAACTATAAATATGAGCAAGTTGCTGGCTGGGGAATTCTGGGAGTTGAAGTCCACCACTCTTCAAGGGGCCAAGTTTGGACATCCTTGGACTAAGAAGATGCTGCAACCATTGTAAATACATGCTCTGGTTGCCCAGGTGCCTGAATTTTGACCACATGACCATGGGAACTCTGTGACCATCCTAAACTGGTGGATAGATTGTAAACTACTCTTTTTTGTTTAGCACTGTCATGATTTCAAATACTCATTAAACAAATAGTTTATAGTTTACTTTATTGTCATTGCACATGGTAGAAAGAAATTAAATGCCGTCTTCAGTGTAATTATAACTATAAAAATAAATACACAAACACACATCCTTTACATTCTATATAATTGAAATTGAAAACCTGGTATTGCACTATACCGTAGAATTCAATATAATTACTGCCCTGGGATAGAAACTGTTTTTCAGCCTATTTGTCCTTTTTTTTATTGACCTGTACCGTCTGCCAGATGGTAATAGTTCAAAAAAAAAAAAAAAGGGCGCTCAGAATGAGATGGATCTTTAACAATGTTTTAAACTTTCTTAAGGCAGCGGGAGCTATCAAGGTCTTCCAAGGAGAGGAGAGGGCAACAACCAATATTCCTCTGAGCAATGACATTGACCCTCTGGAGTGCTGTCCAGTGGTGAAATCTGAACTGGTTTACTACCGGTTTACTACCGGTTTGCTGGCTGTGCATGCGCGCTGTATGTGTGCATGCATAGTGCGCACCATGCACCAAATGCGAGGTGCACACGTACGTAGTGAATGCCAAAAGGAGGCAAGGGGTAAGTAGAACAGCGAGTGGGGGGCGGTGATCAGATGTGGTGCGGGATCTTTTTTTTTTTACTTTTAAAAACATTTTTTTTTCAACCTATTTGGCCGAATAGATTGTAAAAAATGCTTTTAAAAGTAAAAAAAAAGAGGCTCTGATGATCAGGCAGCTCAGCTGTGATCATCAGAGCCTTTTTTTTAACCTTTTAAAAGCATTTTTTAAAAGAAGGGGCAAGCGGGCAAGCGACCGGGCGATTGGGTGGACCTGGGCGGGGGGAGGGGGGGCAGAGATTTTTGCTACCGGTTCTCCGAACCACCTGCCACCATCACTACCGGATCAGCCGATCCGGTCTGATCCAGGAGCATTTCACTCCTGGTCCGGTCTTATCTGCCACTGTGCAATTGGCAAACCATACACAGGTGCAGTAAGTTAGAATCCTCTCTATGGTGCAGCGGTAGAAGGCCACCAGCCGTTTTAAATGCTTGTAAATCGAGGATTATCTGTAGATGGGGATATAATCTGAAGATTCGGCCACATGTATATTCTGTGTGCAGTGCATTTTAACCACCTGCATCCAAATGTGTTTAGTGTTTCACTGCAAATCTTCCCATCAATTGGGTGAAACCAGGAGGGAAGGGAAGGAGCTAAGATCACGTACCTTTATCTGCTCCATACAGGTAGGATTTTAAAATGATTGAAGGAGGCTACATAATGGATGTGGGAGAAAGGAGAATAGTAAATCATCGGATGAGAAACTAATCCAGTTTTAAAATGGCAGAGTTTGGATGCGGTAGAAGTGATAGACAAGTTCAGGGTCACAGACTCCCCGTTTCCAGGCTGTTTACTGATTCCCCAATTGTCTTGTGAGCATCTACCCATCAGCTTGGTGGGTAATTTACTGATTCATTAGTCACCCCTGACTTATCCAGCCATTGTTAACTAACGAAGTCAGAAATTACCTTTATTTTTGTTCTGTTATCAGGAGTTTGCAGGGCCCTTCCTGGTTTCTACTTCAGTTGTTCTCCGTCAGACCAGAGAACGTGGGCAAGCCGCAATCGGCAGGAGCCGCGACGCAGGCTTGAATGTCGAGAAAGAGAGAAGAGAACGAGAGGAAGTGCCGCAGCAGAGGCGCCACAAAAGTGTGCCAAGGCAGCACAGATGGCCAGCCAAGCATCCAAAGGCTTATTCCAGCACACTTGCCTCTTTCTGAACAGCGACTGTATTGTCATCATACACCAACAAGCAGGACGGTCCCAAATTCCTACAATCAAAGCTCTTCTGTGCAAGACCTGGCAAACCTGTGAGGACGCAACGTGCCAAAACTAGAAGAATAATGAGTCTTCCAGATGGGAGGAATTTGATGTTATGGTGAAGACAAACGCAGAGAGGTGGAAAGATCTGTGACGTTCCGTAGAGCATTCCAGCTCATTAAAACAAAAAAAGTCAGAAATTTAAAACAGATAAAATAAAAAGAAGAAAACATGTAATGTCCCTCATCCTCACTGAGGCATGGGAAGAATATTTTTTTTTGCAAAAGCATTCTCCTTAGATGAGACAGATGGGGAGTAGAATTTGTTCTGGTTACTCTCCCTCCCTCCCTCCCTCTCCCTCTCTCCCTCCTTCTCCTTCTCCCTCTCCCGCTCCCTGCATCAATAAAACTAATTCGAACTTCAGAAAAAAGTGCATAAACCAGAATACAATTATCATTTAGCATTTCCGTTTCTCAAAATTCTGCATTATATGCTTTTTTAAAAAAAAATCACAGAAATAGCAACACTATTTATATTGCAAGGAATATAAATCCTTCCATTCACCACTATCTTGTCAGAGCTGAAGTAGCTTCTTGGATGAGAAGCGAAATATCTTCAAAGGAAAAAAAAAAACAAGAAAGTTCAGTTGTTTCCTGAAAAAGCACCTTTGGGACAACCATGACCTGGAGGATTGAGAATTTCTACAGTCTTTTGTAATTCCTTGATTGTTTCCTGCGTGTTTTTCCTAGTACTAATCCCTGCTTATCTAGTGTGTCTGCTGGGGAGGCTGTGTTCTGGCCTTTTTGTTCCATTCTTATATTTTTTATTGTCTCTTTTGAATGATCTGTAAATATGATTTATCTCCATGTTACTTAGAGATGTAGTATGGTGTGTTAACATGATTTATCTCTTACGTCATCTAGTTTATCACTAGTCAGCTTGGTTAATGAAACATTTGCAAGCAAACAATCAGGCTTCCAGAGCTCCAAGGACTCCATAGTTCAACTCTGAGCTACAGATGTTATCTTTTATTAGAAATAGTGTAATAAAAATGACATATATTAGAGCAATCTTCCCACATCTAACACCCATCTGTACATCTGTATTGACACAGCATGTCCAACAATATATACTTTCACTTTCAAGAAGCTGTTCTCTATTATATGACCCCCATCATTCTTCCAGTAGTTTGAACTGGAAGTTCTGAGTATAGATTTAAACACATAATCTCTGATGCAGGACTTTCCAACCTTGGCAACTTTAAGACTTGTGGACTTCAACTCCCAGAGTTCCTCAGCCAGCAAAGCTGGCTGAGAAATTCTGGGAGTTGAAGTCCACAAGTCTTAAAGTTGCTAAGGTTGGAGACCCTTGCTCTAATGGATAGGAGATATAACTGGAAAGAAGCCAACAGTGCAAGGACAGTCTTCAGTGGAGGTCAAAGCCCAAGACCTTAGAAGATGATTGAAGCCACTACACCTTTTCTGCTGCATGTCCAAGCCGTGTCCCAAATAGTTCAACCTTATTCCGATTCAGGCTCTTGTTAAAGACCAACAGGATAAGTGAAAAGATAGGGGATTTTTTTTTAAAAAAATCTTTTTTCTTGGCAGCGTTTCAGCAACATGACATAGAGGCTGCCCTCTTGCAAAGGCCCATAGCTCCAATTCACAATTACTGATATGAAGGGAAGCAGGCCTTGGGGTAATTTTTCTAAATCTCCTTGAACAATGCAATAGCATTGACAGGCGGCGTTCAGCTGCGAAGCCAAGCTCGTTTGCTTCCAGAGAGGGTTCTCTTTCTTTTTTTCTTTTTTTTTTCAAACTGGTATAAAAAGAAAGGCATGAATAAATTGTGATTTATGGGATGTCAAAATCACTGGGCTGCTTCCCCCCCCTTCCTCGTATACCATACTCAATATATTCTCTCTGCTCCTCAAACAACTGGTTGCAGGTTGCAGATGGGGGTGGGTGTGATTCCTTTGAGAATAGAATCTTAAATAGCTGGGCTTAAAGGGGGAGACAAGGAACAGTGGTGGCAAAAGAGGATAGAGGGAGAGGAAATAAAGGAAGACTCTAGTGCTGCTTTATCCTGGCCAGATGGTATAAAAGCTAATAGGGAAATTGTTTAAGTCAACCAGACTTTTAGAAACTGCAAATAGAGCAGCATGTGTAGAGGGCAGAGGGAATGGCCTTGCAGGACAAGAGAGAAGACTGCTAACAAGACAAAGGACGGATAAGACGAGTTGAACCCAGGCCAAAAAACAAAACAAAACACCACAAGATAACATCTCGGTCAAGTCCCTCCCTAGTTCACACAAAGAGAAAATGAGGAAGGGGGAAGCACAGTTCAGCGGGATCTGCAAATATCGCAGTATTGTTCCATTTCTTTATTTTTTGTGAACAGCCTCTGCCTATTCTCTCTCTCGGCCTGAGAACGAGTGGATGGACTGCCCACCATCAAACGGTTCCCAAACCATCCAAACACCTTGCTATTGGATACTGGTGACTGGACCAAGAGAAGAGGGTGGGGGGGGTGGACCAGGAGGGAAGGAAAAATCTGGTGCTTTGTGCAGGAATTCTTCAGATCCTGCCTTACTTTTTACAAGAAGAGTTCTTCACTCCTCTGAAAACAACAAAATACCTTATCCCACCAGACTTGAAATCCTAGGCTTAGAAAACTTAGAACTCCGTCATCTTCGACAAGACCTAAGTTTAACTCATAGAATCATCTATTGTAATGTCCTTCCTGTTAAAGACTACTTCAGCTTTAATTGCAATAATACGAGAGCAACCAATAGATTTAAACTTAATGTTAACCGCTTTAATCTGCAATTTTTAATTGCAGAAAATATGACTTCTGTAACAGAATCATCAGCTCTTGTAACACATTACCTGACTCTGTGGTCTCTTCCCATAATCCCAAAAACTTTAACCAAAAACTTTCTACTATTGACCTCACCCCATTCCTAAGAGGACCATAAGGGGCGTGCATAAGAGCACAAAAGTGCCTACCGTTCCTGTCCTATTTTCTTTTTCTTCTTATATATATATATATATGCTTATATTTCCTTATATTTCCTCATATATATGTTTATATATTGTATAATCTTTTTGTGTGATGCTTATGTATATTGTTGTGACAAAATAAATAAATAAATAAATAAATAAATACTTGCAACCATTCAACTCTAATAAAAGTACCTATTACTTCAACTAAATGGAGTTAAGGGTCGTTCTTTCCTAGAGTTAGATTTGGGGCAGGTCTGATACACAATCACTAGGTCTATAATGAACGGTGTGTGTGTGTGTTTTGTTAACATGGTTAGTGAGTGTTCTCATAAGTGGCAGATGTTAGCAGTGTGAACCGCCTACCTCTAAATAAATTTTTAAAAGTCCTAGCATAATTGGGAAAAGTTTCTTTGTTCTGTTATATGTAGGGGGTCAAAATTTCCCCGCTGTATCATGTCTATAAACTTAAATGTGCCTTTATTGCATGGGAATTGTTTTAATGAAATTTCATTGAATGTTCATTCCCTGTCCTTGGAGTGGTGCAGGTACCCCCGTTAACCTGATTTTATTTGCCTGTAGGACTTTAACGATAAACGGTGCTCTCTCTCTAGCAGCTGAGCTCTGATAATAAGAAGGGCTATAAAAAGGTGCCTGCTCTTCAACTCAATGGTCACTATATAATAGAATTATCAGCAGCAACTTGAATTGCTGACAGATCTCCATTTCTTTCAACACCGGGGAGCTGGTGGTCTCATCTGAATTAACTATCCATTCGGCTTTGTTTTTAATTAAGCTCATATCGTGTTTCTGAAAGGTCATGGATGAGTTAGTCCTTGTTTGAGACTAATCTAGAGAGATTTCCAAACTCAGCATTTCATGGCAAGACACAAGCCCACTCAGACGCCAAGAGACTGGAGAGCAAAAATATTAAGAGCAAAGGTGTGTCAAAAGAGCCACCTTTAGACTGCTGGATCCCTGTTTATTTGGCTTGTAAGAGAATCCCACTCAACTTGGTCAAGTGCCTTTTTCTTGGTCCACCATTTATGGAATGATGATTGCTTTGGTGATTAAGTTGGGAAAAAAAAGAATCTCTCTCTCTCTTTTTAAGTACAGAACAATATTTTATAGTGTGAGTCAATTCCTGATCTTTTTTCTTACTGGTTTGGTAAACAAGATAGAAATTAGCACTAGAAATTTCTGATCTTTAAACAATTAATGAATGAGAAGAGAAATGAGAAAAAAAAAGGGAAAGGGATATTGCTGCTAATGCAGTTATTGTATCTTACAATTATTCTTTGATTTGTAGATCACTTTGTAAGGGTATTGCCATGCACACCAGAACAACTAGACACAAGAACAGTTTTTTTTCTCCGAAGGCCATCACTCTGCTAAACAAATAATTCCCTCAACACTGTCAAACTATTGACTAAATCTGCACTACTATTAATCTTCTCATCGTTCCCATCACCCATCTCCTTCCACTTATGACTGTATGACTGTAACTTTGTTGCTGGTAATCCTTATGATTTATATTGATATATTGACCATCATTTGTGTTGTAAATGTTGTACCTTTTTTTAAAAATTTGCATTTATATCCCACCCTTCTCCTAAGACTCAGGGCGGCTTACACTATGTCAAGCAATAGTCTTCATCCTATTTGTATATTTATATACAAAGTCAACTTATTGCCCCCAACAATCTGGGTCCTCATTTTACTTACCTTATAAAGGATGGAAGGCTGAGTCAACCTTGGGCCTGGTGGGGCTTGAACCTGCAGTAATTGCAAGCAGCTGCTGTTAATAACAGACTGTCTTACCAGTCTGAGCCACAGAGGCCCATACCTTGATGAAGGTATCTTTTTTTTAATGTACACTGAGAGCATATGCACCAAGACAAATTCCTTGTGTGTCCAATCACACTTGGCCAATAAAAAATTCTATTCTATTTTATTCTAAAAAAAGATTTTTTTAAAAAAAATCAATCAATAATAATAAATAAAACAATATTTGTTTAAGAAAATTTACATGGCCACTCAACTCACTCTTGGTGACTCCAAGTGGCTTTCAAGGGTAAAACTCAATACAAAAAGCAACAATACTCCCATTCCCCCTGGTGACAACAATCAAAGAAACCACTTGATGAACATCCTATCATTGTGGGGTCCTTAGGCCCATTGGTAGAACCATGCCTTCACCCTGTTTTCATGTTAACTTTGTTCCCTTTCTTTCTTTCTTTTTTTATTTGCATTTATATCCCACCCTTGTCCGAAGACTCAGGGCAGCTTACACTATGTCAAGCAATAGTCTTCATCCATTTGTATATTATATACAGTGTCAACTTTTATTGCCCCCAACAATCTGGGTCCTCATTTTACCTACCTTATAAAGGATGGAAGGCTGAGTCAACCTTGGGCCTAGTGGGGCTTGAACTTGCAGTAATTGCAAGCAGCTGCTGTTAATAACAGACTGTCTTAGCAGTCTGAGCCACAGAGGCCCATACCTTGATGAAGGTATCTTTTTTTTAATGTACACTGAGAGCATATGCACCAAGACAAATTCCTTGTGTGTCCAATCACACTTGGCCAATAAAAAATTCTATTCTATTTTATTCTAAAAAAAGATTTTTTTAAAAAAAATCAATCAATAATAATAAATAAAACAATATTTGTTTAAGAAAATTTACATGGCCACTCAACTCACTCTTGGTGACTCCAAGTGGCTTTCAAGGGTAAAACTCAATACAAAAAGCAACAATACTCCCATTCCCCCTGGTGACAACAATCAAAGAAACCACTTGATGAACATCCTATCATTGTGGGGTCCTTAGGCCCATTGGTAGAACCATGCCTTCACCCTGTTTTCATGTTAACTTTGTTCCCTTTCTTTCTTTCTTTTTTTATTTGCATTTATATCCCACCCTTGTCCGAAGACTCAGGGCAGCTTACACTATGTCAAGCAATAGTCTTCATCCATTTGTATATTATATACAGTGTCAACTTTTATTGCCCCCAACAATCTGGGTCCTCATTTTACCTACCTTATAAAGGATGGAAGGCTGAGTCAACCTTGGGCCTAGTGGGGCTTGAACTTGCAGTAATTGCAAGCAGCTGCTGTTAATAACAGACTGTCTTAGCAGTCTGAGCCACTCAAGGACCCTTTCACACTGGAACAAAGTTCAGCATCTTTTTCTCCTCATTTTTATTCTAGCTCTAACAAAAACCGAGTAGACATTCAAAGAAGGATTCAGAACGATTCTGTTATTTTCCAGAGTCGGCTAAATTTCCATAATTGAGGTGTCAAGTGATCAGCCTGAGTTTCTCGAGTTTGTTTTAACCATCAATTTTACAAGCCAATATTAAGAAAAACTATTGTCAGGAAATTATTATTTGCCTAGCTAGTTGGCCAGGCAATATATAAACTAACTATGTATGTTTGCAGTAAGAAAGGCATGATATTGCTTTAAGGCTGTGCTGCATCATGCAAGCATCCTGATTGGTTGAGCTCTGTAGCCAATGTATAAAAAGCCACTAAATTATGGCTTGTGGGGAATCTACAGGGACGCTACAGCATTGTAACCTAATGACATGCCGCAACTGTGTATGTGAGCTTTATGATCGTTGTTTGATCATGGCTAGTTACTGATTCCTCAAGATACTGACTGTTGTGAATTGAACTGTGTTTTGCCGAACTGAAAGAAGACTTGGTAAGAAGACTTTGTAACATGCCTGACTGGCTTTATATGTGTATGGACACATATAGGATTGTTTTTGGACTATGTCTTTGCCTTTTCCCTAAAAGTAAAGGACTATCAAACCCCAGTTTGTCTGCAAGTGACTGTTATTGTATACAACCAGTCTCAGTCGTTTTCATGCCTAGGGTACTCTGCTCAACAGTCCACAACCTTGGTTGTGAACCCAGATTACTCTTAACAACTATACTCAGCCAATAACTTGGGGGGGGGGGGGAAAGCCACACCATGCTTCATTAATTCCTCCTATATAAAATATAAAATCTCTTCAAACAAATAGCTGGCTTAGAACTCAGCTATCTCATCTGTTTGCAGTTCTCGGAACACTTCCAGAAAATTCTTGGCAAAATACAATATACGTTAATAAATGCATTTAAATATGTATATTGATGGGAAGTGTATATTTAAATAGTACTTTGTGATGGTGTTGGTAGCAATCTTGCTGGGAACGTGGGAGCTGCTGCTTTAAGATCCCTTCCTGCGCTAGAAAATGTCTTATGTGGCGTCACTTCAATGCATTTGTGGAAAACTGAAATGGAACCTCACAAATGCAGTAGCTTGATTTGTAGGACATGGGACAAATGACAAGGGTCTTGTTCTGTCCTCCTTTGCCTCCGTCCCAGTGATGGCTTAATTAGCCGGCACTATCAGTTCTGGCAGCAGAATAGCCAGAGTCTGCCAAGAGCCCTCGTTATCTTCCACGACACTGGTAAGTCACCCAGGAACAAACTTCAGCTCTTAGTCAATCAGTGGATTTGCCTGTTACAAAGAGACACAGCAGCTCTCGCTGCCTTTTATATCCTGTGGGGTATGGCTCCATGACTCAGCACTTCCTAGGCCTGCCCCACCCTTGCTTCTGTTATTCCCTCCTCTCCTGCCTACGAAACCTAGGGTCCAACTAATCCTGATTGCCGTCAGCTGGGTCTGAAGGTGTGGCCTGGGGGGAAAGAGTCAGGAGATGGAGGCCTCGTTATCTCTTCCACCTGGCCTGTTTCTGGCTCCTGGAGCTGAGCCAGGGAAGCCGGTGCTCCCAAGGTAAGTCCTGACAGCCCCTCCCCCTCACTTTCCAAGTCACTTTCTGGCAGCAGGCCCAGCTCCAAGTCACTTTCTGGCAGGAGATCGGCTTGGGGGGCGCAGACACAACAGGTCTTGTTTAGGCACTGGAGCTCTACAAAAAGCTAATTTCCTTTATTTTAGACACCGAATTGATCCTGGAATATGAGAAATGTAGTTCTTTTTCTACAGGCATTAACTCTGCTCGGGCCAATCAGTATTCATAGAAAAGTTATTGCATAATTCTGAGGTAAATATAGTATGCCTGTTAGAAAAGAATATTAGTAGCTCAGGGTTGAACTGCAGAGTCCTTGGTGCTCTCTGAGCTTGCTTGTTTTCTTGCAGATGTTTCATTACCCAAACTAGGTAACATCATCAGTGCTAGAAAGGAGAGGGGGTTTGTTCTCATTTTTACATATTAGTTAGGCTTGTGAGATGTGTGAATGTTTTTGGTGAATCCTTGATTGTCAAAAAGCCCAAAAGGAAGTAAAAAGACCAAAACACCTTCTCACCAGTAACCAATACCTAACTGAGCAGAGATTAACACTAAAATAGAATAGAATATAGAAAAGAAAATATGGAATAGGAATAGGAATAGGAATAGGAATAGGAATAGGAATAGGAATAGAATAGAATAGAATAGAATAGAATAGAATAGAATAGAATAGAATAGAATAGAATAGAATAGAATAGAATCTGGAAGGGACCTTGGAGGTCTTCTAGTCCAGCCCACTGTTCAAGCAGGAGAACCTATGCCATTTCAGATAAGTGGCTGTCTAGTCTCTTAAAAACTTCCAGTGATGGAGCACCCATGATTTCTGAAGGCAAGCGGTTCCACTGGTTAATTGTCCTCACTCTCAGGAAGTTTCTCCTCAATTCCAGGTTGCCAACACTGACAGGGCAAGCCACTGGTATGTAAAAATGAGAGCAAACCAGGGGTGAAATCCAGCAGGTTCTGACAGGTTCTGGAGAACCATAGCAGAAATTTTGAGCAGTTCGGTGAACCGGTAGCGGAAATTTTGAGTAGTTTTGAGAACCGGCAAATATCACCTCTGGCTGGCCCCAGAGTGGGGTGGGAATGGAGATTTTGCAATATCCTTCCCCTGTCATGCCCACCAAGCCACACAATGTCCACCATGCCACACTCACAGAACCGATAGTAAAAAAATTTGGATTTCACCACTGTAGCAAACCCTACTCCCTTCGAGCACTGATGATGTTACCTAGTTTGGTAATGAAACATCTGCAAGATGTTTCACCTGCTGTTAATCCCCCTCCTCCTCCTCCTCCTCCTCCTCCTCCTCCTCCTCCTCCTCCATCTCCATTTGGCACTGATGATGTTATCTAGCTTGAACATCCACAAGAAAACAACCAAGCTCAAAGACCACCAAGAACCCCACATACTGTACGCCCTTCAATAGACCTGATAGTTAAAATAAAGAGCAATGCAGGTTATTTATAATGATGTGCTTTTTATCTGAACATAAGTAGGTACACAGGATTGCCTTTTCTCAGATCTATGGATGTCTCAGGTGCCTCTTCATTCCGCTTCAATGGATTTAATTTGGCTACTGGGTGAGGATCCAGCTCCTTGGACTAGAAAAAAGGATTCACACAGAAAAGAAGCAGTGATCCCAAGGGACTAGCTTCAGAAATAAAGGTTTCCAGGCTGTTAATCCGGTGATTGTTCACCCAAGACAAATCTAAAACGATTGTGCCTTTTTACATAGCATACCTGGAACCATTGGAGTTGCATTACGAATCCATCTGTTCCATGTTACAACAAAACGATGTTACAACACATCTGAGATAAACCTGCAAAAATCATGGGCAACTAATTGGAAAATAAATAAATATATGAAGCAAACAAATAGGTTTAACTCACAAAACAAATGTATTAGGCAGCTCTGCTCATCTGGGATCTATTACACAGAGCACAGTTAACAATATATTTATTGCTTTTTAAAGATTCTGCTGTATTGCTCCATGTCTGTTTAACTGGCAAGGAATTACATTTACAGTGAGATCCTATACATGTCTACTTGGGAAAAACTCAAATTAAGATAAATGGGGATTCCTCCAAGGTTAAATCCCTATTGTCCCTTGTTTCCTATTTTTTTTTAATGCACTCCAAATAAAAGAGTAAGAAGCTGAAAATTGAGCCAATCCACAAAATGCTACCATTTCACTGCTAACAAATTGGACCACCAAACGGGAGGCAGACAGATTTAACATTAATCATAACATCAGTTGAAGGCAATTAAAGTAACTATAATGTTATTAAAAGACTACAGTAATGTTTAACACACTGCTTCACATATAATAAATAAAAAACATGATCTTACATTACTCAGAAACTTATCCGGTATTGGGAAAGACATCATTGGAAAAGCCCATTTAGCTGGATAAACAATATGCAAATAAGATGCAAGCCTGCAATTCTGTCGAAGGAATTATTCATTTATTATGGGGTTTTAAAAACATAACTCTTTGAGTGTAATTGTCCTGGAATTGATATATTATGGAACTGTTTCGTTCGTTTGCAAATGAATCAGACTGAATTAGTCTCTACATTTTTTTTCCCCAAAAAGAAAAAAATATCTGAGAATCCAAGAGGTGAACATCTCGGAAGAATGATACCAGGAAAGGATATAGACAGAGACTTTGATATTGTGTGAACTTGTGTGTGCACTTGTACATACACAGAGCAATGCAGCCACTTTGTTTTGCAAATGAGACGAAAGTAAGACTGAAGGTGTTGCTTGTCTCCCTACAGCTGCACTGCTGCAATGTGGCTGTGTAGATAATGAGGCATCTGCTTGGTTTGACAGACTTCATCTGTTGCCACTTGCCTGCTGTTGCCAAATTCCCAGCAACCTGTGTTCCACCGAGGCCCCAAAACTGTACACAGACACTTTCCTGTTTTGACCACAATGCTCCCTTTTCCCTCCCCTGCAAAATATCCTTCCTGGATACATTCCAATAATATTGTGTTGGAAGGAGTATACATGATATTTATAGAAATACCATCGAGACCAAGCACAAGTGAAACTGCAAAATAGTGGAATAAGGCATGCACTGACACCTGACCAAAAACGCTCAGATTATGGAGAGGTCTACTTGTCTTTCCTCTGGTCTCCTTAAGCATCCTCCTCCCTGGATAACTCCAGGTCTCATGACTGGAAGGTGGGAGAAACCAGGACCAATGGGACAAACCAGAAGTTGAAACTTGAGGTCAACAAAAACAAAACCACCAGAGAGCAGGAGAAATACACTTCTTAAGAAAAGAGCTATCTAAGAAAGGAAGTTCTGTTAAGAATAGCAGTAGCATTTAGACTTATGTACTACTTCATACTGTGTTTCTCCAAAAAGAAGTCTGGGTCGTATTTTCTTATGGCTAGGCCTTCTTTTTGGAGGGGTCTAATTCCTGAATCAAGGGACACGGTGGCTCAGGGGCTAGGACGTTGAGCTTGTTGATCAAAAGGTCGGCAGTTTGGCGGTTCAAATCCCTAGTGCTGCTGTGTAACGGGGTGAGCTCCTGTTACTTGTCCCAGCTTCTGCCAACCTAGCAGTTTCGAAAGCACGTAAAAATGCAAGTAGAAAAAATAGGGACCACCTTGGTGGGAAGGTAACAGCATTCTGTGCGCCTTTGGCGTTGAGTCATGCCGGCCACATGATCACGGAGACGTCTTCGGACAGCACTGGCTCTTTGGCTTTGAAACGGAGATGAGCACCACTCCCTAGAGTCATCAACGACTAACACGTATGTGCAAGGGGAACCTTTACCTTTTTAATTACTGAATCACCTTGCGGCGGTGGCACCGGCAGCCCCACCCAGCAGGAGCCCGTTGCTGGCCCACTTCTGCTGCCGCTTGCTGCCACTCACACACATCGCCCTGGCTTCCGTTTTGCCTCAGATGCCTGCAAGAAGGCATCTGCAACCAATAACAGCTCTGAACCGATGTGGAGCTGTGTTATTGGCTGCAGATAACAGATGCCGGCAGGCATCTGAAGGTGAAACAGAGAGCAGGGCGATGCGTGCAAGTGGCGGCAAGCGGCCATAGAAGAAGGCAAGGTAGGTGTCAGGGTATGCGAGGTCTGGTAAGTAGGGCAGCTCCATCCCCCATCCCCACCGTAGCTTATTTTTTACCTGTGTGCCTCACCTCACCCCCTGCATCCCGGGGTTGGGAGGGGTCTTAATTAGGACTAATTTTGTAGGTGGGGCTTTATTTGATCGCATGTGCTCAAAAACGCGATAGAGCTTCTTTTCAAGGTGGGTCATCTTTTTGGAGAAACACGGTAGTGCTTTACAACCCTCTCTAAGCAGTTTACAGAGTCAGCCTATTGCCCTCAACAATCTGGGTCCTCATTTTACTGACCTCAGAAAGATGGAAGGCTGAGTCAACCTTGAGCCGGTCAGGTCAGGATTGAACTCCTGGCAGTCAAATTCAGAGTTGGCCTGCAATATTGCATTCTAACCACTATACCACTATTACACAGAAAGTACTGACCCAATCGTAGAGCATGTTAGAAAGGGTCACAAATATAAGTTTAGGAATTAAAAGAAAATCAAGTACTGATCCTCATTCTTTCGAAGGATTGAAAGACTCCCTTATAAGAGAATGTCTTCATTCCTTTATCAGTGAAGCATGTATGTCTTCACTAAGGCAGGGATCACCAACCTTTCGAACCTCAGGGACCACTAAATTCATAACTTTAAATCCCACAGGCCACTAATATGATCTGCCTAATTACCAGCTGGGTGGGCATGGCAAGGTGGTCATGTGACTGGGTGGGCATGGCCAACTTGATGTCACTCATATCAAGGGGTGCCTTGCCAGCCTCTACTTGCTACTCCTAGCCTGTCCACCTAAGCTCCTTAGGGCCCCAACAGGAAGCAGTTGCTGGAGCTAAGCAGCCACCACGAGAAAGAGTTGGCAAAACAGCTCAGTTCAAACTGGATCTGACCGAGAAGGAGGCTCAGCAGAAGCACCTCACTCAGGACTAAGAGCATAGGCTTTCCAAGCAGAGGGAAGACCTGCAGGAGTGCAAGGCCAGGTACCAGGTATGCCTGGAGGCTCAGTGGGCTCATTCAGTTCCAGGCCATGATGCAGTCCCACTGGAACAAGGCCCTCCGACTCTTCGCCACCAGCGGCTCTTCCCTCCAGCCTTTGTCCAAAGCCCCAGCACCAGAAGGCTGAAGCAGACCCCGAGTCGGAATTTCTGCCCCCCTCTGACCAGTACAAAAAGACCCCAAAGGGGGAGACTCTCTGCAGCACTACAAATGTTCATTGCATGTATCTGGCCCAGGGACCGTAGTTTGAGGACCCCTGATTTAGTGCAATATAAAAAAATGCAAATAATTTTTCTGCAGACCACCAAAATTTTCTTGCAGACCACCAGTGGTCCACGGACCACCAGTTGGTGACTGCTGCACTAAGGCAAGTCACCTGAAGAATTCAATTCTCTCTTCCCACTGAAACACTGAACAGGGAGGAATCAGATAATCAGCCCATACTTTCCTTCATTTACGGTCTACAGCCATGATGGCGAACCTATGGCACACCTGCCACGGGTGACACGCGGAGCCATATCGGTGGGCACGCGAGCTCAGCTCTGGTACACAGGTGTGTGCCGGCCAGTTGATTTTCAGGCTTTCTGGTCCCACCTGAAGTCAGCAAACGGGCCATTTCCAGCCTCTGGAGGACCTTTGGGGGGGGGAAGGCCGTTTTTGCCCTCCCCAGACTCCTAGAAAGGCTCTGGAGCCTGGGGAGAGCGAGAAACAGGCCTACTAGGCCCACCGTGCCATCACGTGCCAAAAGTCGGTGGGTCGTGCACGCATGTGCGGGGTGGGTCGCGTGTGTATGCGCAGGGGGCAGGGGGCATAGAATTATGGGTGTGGGCACACATGCATGCGACCCCCTCGCGCTCCCCCTGCTTTTGGCACACGATGGCAAAAAGGTTAGCCATCACCGGTCTACAGTAAACACCTCATTTGATCAAAAGGTAGGAATGTATTAAAATATATTTAAATTCAGCCTGGCCTGTTGATTAGTAATGGGACTAAGTCTAGATGAGGAAGATAAAGGTCAGACTGGTTAAAGATGTAGGAAGCATCTTCTGCACTCTTAATGATCTAATTGTTTCAGCATTCAGTCGGGGTTGTTTTGTCTGCTGAGCACTGAGGATTAAGGGAGAAAAGAAGTAAGAGAAATGTGCTCCTGAATCAATGAAAGATCAAACACTACTTTGTACCTCTCGCTATCTGATATAACAGTCCTGGCTCATTGCAGTTGTGGTTTTCTTTAAAAAGAAAGGGGGGAAAAGTCACCACAAATGGAGATATTGGCTTATTATTATTAGTCATAAATCCCCACAACGCTGAATTTAATGTTTTAAACAAGCAGCAAGTTCAAATGTCAAGAAAACAACAACAACAATATTAGTGGAAGTATGTTCTACAGATAAAATACAGGGTGGGTGTGTTCAGATTATACTAGCTACTGGGTACTAGAATGCCATTAATACACATAGTTCCAAATGGAGAAATATTCAAAGATTTAGCTAAGAGTGAATTGGAATAAATCTTCCTCTCCCCCTCAGAAAAAATATATATTTTGGACCTTGCTGGAACAGAACTGTTAGAATATTGAAGGATAATTTGGAATCAGTCCCGGGGAAATCAGGAGATTCAGGCAATTCAAATGAGTATAAAGATTTAGAAAGCCAGATCCTGAAGATGAAACTCAAATACTTTGGCCACCTAATGAGAAGGAAGGACTCACTGGAGAAGAGCCTGATGCTGGGAAAGATTGAGGGCAAAAGAAGAAGGGGACGGCAGAGAATGAGGTGGCTGGATGGAGTCACTGAAGCAGTAGGCATGAGCTTAAATGGACTCCAGAGGATGGTAGAGGACAGGAAGGCCTGGAGGAACATTGTCCATGGAGTCGCGATGGGTCGGACATGACTTTGCAACTAACAACAACAATAAAGATTTAAGGTGTCTACAAAAATCTGACCAGCTAGTGGTCAAGGGAAATGAGCTGGAGATAAGAATGGCATTCAAGGTGGGCTGGACTTAGATCTTTTGCAGGCGTGCAGGGACTTGTGACTTAAGACAAGTTTGACTTCTCCCTCAGGCTCAGCCTGGTCATCTCATACAGAAGGTACTTCATCTTAGCTCCACCTAGGCCAATATTGTCCATTTTCCCTTCTAGAATCTCAGGAATATCTACTCCCACCATGAAGAACCATCCTTCTACCATTGGTCTCTGTGTGGCCTATGCTTTGCTTCCTTCCAATCAGTCTCTGATGTGTTTCACGTCAATGTGAAGTCACAAGGTATTGCTCCAGCCGTGATATTGGGTCTACTTAAGTCCTAACAGCTCTCCAGCCAAGAAATTTCTAGCTGTGCCACCTTTGAGGAATGCTATTATCACTTAAAGGAAATAAACAACCTGCCTCAAGTATTCTGAAAGATGGTCTTTCAAAGTCAACTGGACTGTTTCCTTAAGGAAGAAGAAGATGTTTCGCTTCTCACTCAAGGAGATGGAAGGATAGATTCTGACAGGATGGTGGAGGAATGGAAGGATTATTTCTATATTATATTTCTTCATCCTCTTATCCTTGGATGAGAAGCAAAACTACTTCTTCTTCTTCTTCTTCTTCTTCTTCTTCTTCTTCTTCTTCTTCTTCTTCTTCTTCTTCTTCTTCTTCTTCTTCTTCTTCTTCTTCTTCTTCTTCTTCTTCTCCTCCTCCTCCTCCTCCTCCTCCTCCTCCTCCTCCTCCTTCTCCTCCTCCTCCTCCTCTTCTTCTTCTTCCTCCTCCTCCTCCCCATCCCCTTCCTCCTCTTCCTTGAAAAAAAACAGTCCAGTTGCCTTTTGGAAGAAAAGCTCCAAGACAACTATGATCTGGATGACTGAGAATCTCCATAGACATGCGCCTCAAGTCATGTTTCCAATGGCAACAATTAACCAGCAATTTGGAAGATAGTGGTCTGTTTAACTATACAACAACCCTCCAATGTAGATGAGCTGAAAAATCTTTCTCTGCCTAGCCGATAACTTAGGACAAACTCGTAAGATGGAGATTTCTGTGTACAACTCATACTTCTTGCATGAAGAAGACAATCCATTGCTCCATCCACAAGGAGATCATCTCTGACTGGGACCTTAATGCAAGTAACAAAATGTCCAGCAAACCCCGTCCTTTTCATAAATCTCTGTGTGCCTTTGAAAGGCAGATTAGGGCCATTATCCTCATTTCCAACCCAAAGAAAATGAAACAGAAAATGCAATGTAATTTATTTGAGGTCAGAGACAGATCTGTTAAGTGACAGTGTTAGCTACAGAAAATGAGGCCTCGTGAATTCCAGAGTATATTTTATCATTATCCTTGCACTCATGTTCTAGTGCTGGCAACTTCCACCGAATATTTTACTGTGCGTATCTGCAGCCAAGAGACACCTGGATGGAACTTAAATGTTGATATTGGCAACGTGCATCACACCGGACTCTTTGTTTTATACAATTCTATGTGGCCTTTACTCATTAACCCTAGATCCCATCTGTCTGTTCATTTTTCTCTGGCTACGTCCCAACAAACTCCACGCCTATTAGTCCTGCACAGTAGCAGCTAAATAAAATGGAGACTCCACCAAGCAATTTTTTTTTTTAAAGTCTGAGGCTCTTCTGTGACATTTCCAAATTTCTGTGCTTTAATGCACTATGTTTAAAATGCGCTCATTTTGGAAGCCAGCAGGAAAAGCAATTTTCAGGTGCAAGGAAGGCAAGTAATGATGTTCCCTCAGTCCCGAGCTTGCAATTCACCTGAGTCTCTGGAACTACATTAAACATAGAGGAGGGAAGAAATATTCAGATGAAACGCAGAACGGAAGGTTCACAGCGAGGCAGGGGGAAAGAAGGAAACCAAAAGAACAACAGCAAAAGAACGATACTTGACGATACTTGATGAAAATTTGGCAAAGCAAGTCATAAATTCATCCAGCTAAGGAAGTTCCACTAGGCCAGCATTAATTAAAAGTTGACGTTAGAATTATTCATTCTGTGGAATTATTCATTCTGTCAACTCACACTAATGAAGACCTTTTTTTTTTTTTGTAGGAAAAACCCCGACTTTCAAGTCATCTTTTCAATCATGTGAGATTTTCTGGAGATGCAAGGCCAAATCAAAGCTCTCTGAGATTACGACACTATAACCTGGCCCGTTTGGCATTGAGTAGCATCTACAGGTAGTCCTCAACTTACAACCACAATTGAGGCCAAAAATTTCAGTTGCTAAGTGAGACATTAAGTTAAGTGGGTATTGCCTTGTTTTACCACCTTTCTTGCCACAGATATTAAGTGAATTAGTGCAAATGTTAATTTTATAGTATTAATATAATAGTGCCTTCCATTGAGGATCTGTATACTTCATGAGTCAAAAAGAGGGCTGTGAAAATATCTACAGACCCCTTGCATCAAGGACATTAATTGTTTCAACTTCTACCCTCAAAACGTCGCTACAGAGCACTGCACACCAGAACAACTAGACCCAAGAACAGTTTTTTCCCAAATCCTAACATTCTACTTAACAACTAATTCCCACAACACTGGCAAATAATTTACTAAGATGGTATTACTATTATTCTTCTCTTCCTTACTAGTATCGATCTCTTCCCGCTCATTACTATAATCATATTGCTTGTCTCTTTCAACTTATATCGTTTTTATTTGTTTCCTAGTATGATTTGACAGCTTATTAGTAACCTTGACTATCACTAAGTGTTGCATCTTTTTATTCTTGATGAATGTATTTTATTCTCCTTATGTACACTTGAGAGCATATGCACCAAAGACAAATTCCTTGTGTGTCCAATCACACTTGGCCAATAAAAAATTCTATTCTATTCTATAATGCGGTTGTTAAGTGGAACTGGCCTACCCATTGACTTTGGTTGTAAAAAGTCACAAAAGGTGACCTCTTGACCCTGGGATGCTGCAATTGTCATAAATATGAGCCAGTTGCCAAACCCTTGCACAACTTGATGAAGGCATCTTTTCTTTTATGTACACTAAGAGCATATGCACCAAGACAAATTCCTTGTGTGTCCAATCACACTCGGCCAATAAAAATTCTATTCTATTCTATTCTATTCTATTCTATTCTATTCTATTCTATTCTATTCTATTCAACTTGCTATTTGCGCTGCAGGACACCTCAGCCAACAACCCTTATTTATGTTGCTAGGAGATTCTTTCTATGGTCATTTGGGGCTTAATGAAAATTGAACTGCAAGACTTCCATAGTTCAATTTGTCTTCTACAATAGGAAGAAGCAGGGATATGATAAAGAGTATGCAGTAACGTTCAGCATGGGAGTAGAAATCAGCGGTGGGTTTCACATTATGTAACTACCAGTTCGCCGCGCACTTCATGCGCACTTCATGCGCACTTCATGCGCACTTCATGCGCACTTCATGCGCACTTCATGCGCACTTCATGCGCACTTCATGCGCACTTCATGCGCACTTCATGCGCACTTCATGCACACATGACCCCGGTTCGCACATGCACCTGCCGTCCATGCATGCACCCGGCCTTGCACACATGCAAGCGCATGCCTTCCCTGCATGCGCATTGCTCATGCGCATGCCTGCTGTGAACACATCCAGCCCAGGGGTGGGTTCTACTTAGCTTTACTACCAGTTCGCAGTGGGATCGTGCACACACGCTTGCTTCACTCACGTGTGCGTGCTTGCTTCTGTGCAATGCGCAGAAGCTTCCTGATGACGCTGGGGTCGGTGGACAGAGCCTACCCCGGTTTTACTACCAGTTCGCAAGAACCAGTCCGAACCGGGGGCAACCCAATCCAGCCTCCAAAACATGTCTAAATAGGATGGCATAGAGCTGGGGTGGATGGGCAGGGGCGAGCCCACCCATGATTTCTGCTACTGGTTCGCGCGAACTGGTCCAAATACCACCTTTGAGTAGAACGCTAAGGCCACCTTGGTAATAATTCTGTTTATTTTCTTTCAACTCACTATATGCAGATATTGACATTTATGAGAGGTGGCTCAAAATATGCAAATGCTATTCATATTCAGCCCCATTTTATGTATGTTGAAAAGCCATTCTCTTGCCTTCGGATGCAAGCAGTTCTTTGATAAGGTTGCCAATGTCTCTTTATTATTTATTAATTTGTTCCCTTTCTAGCCCAGATCTTCGCGATGAAGACTACTCCCCAAGCTTAATTGAAGAATGCTGATTTATGGGAGAATGATAGACTATGACTAATTGTTAGGCCCAAGTTACACATGACGATGCCAAGTGGTAATAATTTTATTGGGATAGATGGTCCATGCAATTGCCAATTCATTTAAAAAGCATTTAATCTTTGTGTCAGACCACTATGAGTGTGGTTGCTTTTATGCCAGCCTCATTTTCCCAAAAGCTGCAGAATACTCTCCTGCTAGAATTGTGAGCTCTTGGCCCAGGGAAGAGAGCAAGCACCTTGAAAATGAGGTGGCAGCTGTCAAAAACAACAACCACAGCAACCACACCTCTACATGGCCATGTGGCTTCATCAAATTTAAATTGGCCTCTCATTTGATTTTTTTAAAAATTTGCATTGGCTAAAATCCAATTAATAATGCTACGAATGAGCCATTTCTAACTAGGGAAAGTGCGGGTTTTGTTAAGCTCGTGGTGTTTCATCAGATTAATCTAATTCACACTTCTTGGCTGTTTATTCGATCAAGATGCAATAATCTTTGGATTTGGCAGTTCTCTAGAATAGGGGCTCCCAATTTTGGCAACCTTAAGACATGTGGACTTCAGTAAAGGAAGCAATGATAGCTTGGGCAAAGAATTTTGGATACTCAATTGATCTAGACAAATGGCAACAGTTATGGGAAAGGAACAATAAATTAACAATGTCTATGGCATATAAAGAAAATCAATATAAAATGTTTTATAGATGGCATATGCCCCCTAAGAAACTGGCAAAAATGTTTAAAGATAAATCAGCTAAATGTTGTCACCAGGATCTTATTATTATATGTGGTGGACATGCCCAGAAGCTAAAAACTATTGGAACAAAATTAAGACATGGTTAGAAGAAATGACACTACAACATATTGATTTAAAACCGGAGCTGTTCCTATTGGGTATCCTCCCAGAGAAAATTAGTAAAGAAAATATTTACTTGATTATACATGTAATAACAGCACCAAGGATTGTTTTTGCACAAAATTGGAAAGCAGAGAAAATACCTCTGGAAAGAGAAGTTATTAAAAAAAAAATTAGACTGTGCAGAAATGAATAGCTTAACTTTGATGATCAAAGAAGAGAGGACTCAGAATATTTTAAGATATGGGATCAATTTTACCATTGGTTAGAAAAAAGATATAGATAAGCAAACTGATAGTTATGTAAGAAAATGATATAATCAGAATATTGTACTTGTGGAAAAATAATATAACAGATTAAATCAAAATGAAGATAGAAGAAGCAACAAAAAGAAGTAGTGAAGGAAAAAAACATTGAGATGTCACATGGAAGGAATGACTGATGTATTAAATGTTCGTTTGTGCATAAAATAAACAAAAAATATTCAAAAAAAATAAAAGACATGTGGACTTCAATTCCCAGAATTTCCCATGCTGGTTGGGGAATTCTGGAAGTTGAAGTCCACACATCATAAAGTTGCCAAGATTGGGAACCCTTGCTCAAGATATCACTCTCAATGGAAAGATTGGAAATAAAATGGTGGCAGGGTGGATTTGATTTAAATCGAGTCAATTTAAATCACGACTTAAATCACTAGTAAAAAGTCTTGATTTAAATCAACTCGATCTAAATCATAATTTTTAAAGAGTAATTGTCATCTCTGTCCCGCAGAGGCTCCTCCTCTGACCCGCTGTTGACTCATCGACAGTCCCAATAATGCAGAATATATGTAGCCTCATGCTACATAACTAAACTCCATTTCATGCTAAATAAACTAATTCCTGGCACATAGATGGGGAAGAAATGGAGGTAGTGACAGATTTTATGTTCCTGGGCTCCAAGATCACCACCGATGGGTTCTGCAGCCAAAAAATTAAAAGACGCTTGCTTATAGTGACCAGACGTCCCGCTTTTGGCGGGACAGTCCCGCTTTTTAATAATTTGTCCTGCGTCTCGCGGCATTTCAAGAAAGTCCTGATTTTTTTAAAAAATGTTTTTTTAAAAAAGTCCCACCTTCAGACGCAGACTCCATTCACTCCCATTCTGAAAATGGGAGGCGGCAATGCAAGAGGAGGAGGCGGAGGCGGAGGCAGGGGAGTGGGTGTTACAGACATCAAGTGGCGTCTCTCCTCCGCCTGCTCTCGCGAGATCGCCCGCTCTAACGAGAGTGGGCAGAGGAGAGACACTGCTTGACTTCGCCCACCGGAGGCTGCCTGGAAGAGCCGAGAGCCGAGAGGAGAGCCAAGAGGAGAGCCGAGCCTGCCTGGAAGAGCCGAGAAGAGTGCAGCAGCCGCTCCTCCTCCTTCAGCCAGGTGGCAAAACCCAGCGCGCACGTGCAGCCCCCAGCCCCGTCAATGGTGTCCCGCTTTGCCATCACAGAAATCTGGTCACTTTACGCTTGCTCCTAGGCAAAGTTAGACAGCTTACTAAAAAGCAGAGACATCACCCTACCAACAAAAGTGCATACAGTCAAGGCTATGGTTTTCCCAGTTGCAACGTATGGCTGCGAAAGTTGGATCATAAGAAAGGCTGAGCACCAAAGAATTGAGGCCTTTGTACTATGGTGCTGGAGAAGACTCCTGTGAGTCTCTTGGACTGCAAGGCAATCCAACCGATCAGTCCTAGAGGAGATCAACCCTGACTGCTCTTTAGAAGGCTAGACCCCGAAGATGAAACTCAAGTACTTTGGCCACCTAATGAGAAGGAAGGACTCACTGGAGAAGAGCCTAATGCTGAGAAAGATTGAGGGCAAAAGAAGAAGGGGACGACAGAGAACGAGATGGCTGGATGGAGTCACTGAAGCAATCAATGCTTCAGTGAGCTTAAATGGACTCCAGAGGATGGTAGAGGATAGGAAGGCCTGGAGGAACGTTGTCCATGGGGTCACGATGGGTCAGACACGACTTCGTAAGAACAACAAAATCTATCTTAAATAGAAAACTATCTTTAGATAAATTTTTACTCCAAAAGCGTTTTATTAAAATAAATTTGATAAAAAAAATCCAATTTAAATAAAAAAATCTAATTTAAATTTTAAAAATTGATTTTAAAAAAATCAATTTTTATCCATCCTGAATGGTGGCCTGTATTTTGGAAAGCTGAATAGAACTGTGTACCGCAGTGTCTACTCATTGGTATATTGCACGCATACAAACATGGATGTGATTTTGTCATTTTCATTTAAGGACTGCAGATATTTGATAGAACTGACACGACTAAGTGCAAGCCGGAATGTAATTGACTTATTAGAGAGGTACCCCATGTAGGTTTCCAATGAGAAAATGAATTTATCTTAGTTTTGGTTACTGACCTAGAGATTAAGTCTTTGGGCCTGAGGAATATTCCTTTCACGTAACTTTTCCGGCTCTTCGACGGAATGGTAGTTAAAAAAGCCCTTGAGAACATCATTCTATAAAAAGGACACAGCTTTTCTTCTAAGTCCAAGATGGGCCCTCCAGAGGTTGTTGTATCTCAGTGACCTCTAGGAAAGAGGGCCCATGGTGAAGTTGGCTGGATGAGTCATAAGTTGTTTATCCTACTTTGAGTGCCTGAAAGTCCTATGATTCAGCAGTATAGGGCATATTCCTCTGTTCAGATGCTGCTATGCAAAACTAGCACTCAGCCTGGAATAACACAGTGCTCTAGGCAGGTACCTTTTACTTGGAAAGGCTGGATTCACAACGTTTAGTGTGGAAAGCCACAGTGCTTGATCCTTAGATCCTCTCCTACACACTCTTCTTTGTTCAAATTCTATCTGTATCTGTATCAAATATTCCTCTCTATATTACTTAAAGGAGGATTCTACACAGAATTAAGATGCTACAAAAACAGGAAAAAGTAGTCAAAGAAAAAGTGAAAGACGGGAAAGGCTAAGAAGAGGAAAAATATGTGGCATAATGATTAGCATTTTCACCTTCCCAGATTCTGTATGTTGGTTCCCTTCGTCCAATAAACAAACCTTTTAAAAATCATTAAATCCCAAAATAGCTCATTCATTTTTATCCCTTGTCAGTAAGAAACTCCATCAAAGAGTTTCCAGTCTTGTCCCCTCCTTAATGTCCGTCTTTGAGGTATTTATTTATTTATTTATTTATTTATTTATTTATTTATTTATTTATTTATTTATTTATTTATTTATTTATTTATTTATTCAATTTATATACTGCCCTTTTATATATATATATATATATATTTATTTGTTTTCTGAGGTTTTATTTGTTTTCTGAGGTTTTATTTGTTTATTGTTTATTTGTTTTCTGAGGTTTTCTGAGGTTTGTTTTCTGAACCAAAGACCTACATATATTTATTTATATATATATATATATATATATTTATTTATTTATTCAATTTATATACCGCCCTTCTCCCGAAGGACTCAGGGTGGTTTACAGCCAAGTAAAAAACAAAAATCTCACAAAAATTTACAATTTTTTTAAAAAGCTAATTCAATTAGGCCAAAACAGACTAAAACTATAATAAAACCCACATTAAAACTACATTAAGCCAGCCCCGCGCGATGAAACAAAAAGGTCTTTAGCTCACGGCGGAAGGTCCTGAGGTCAGGGAGTTGACGTATCCCTGGAGGCAGCTCATTCCAGAGGGCAGGAGCCCTCACAGAGAAGGCCCTCCCCCTGGGGGTCGCCAGTCGACGTTGTTTGACTGATGGCACCCTGAGGAGACCCTCCCTATGGGAGTGCACGGGTTGATGGGAGGCTATTGGTAGCAGCAGGTGGTCCTGTAAATAACCCGGTCCTATGCCATGAAGCGCTTTAAAAGTAGTAACCAACACCTTGAATTGCACCCGGAAAACCACCGGAAGCCAGTGCAACTTGCGCAGGAGAGGTATTACATGGAAGCCTTGAGTTACTCCCTCTATTACCCGCGCAGCCACATTCTGGACCAGTTGGAGCCTCCGGGTGCTCTTCAAGGGAAGCCCCATGTAGAGAGCGTTACAGTAGTCCAGGCGGGAAGTGACGAGGACGTGAGTGACCGTGCATAGGAAAACCCGGTCTAGGAAGGGACACAACTGGCGTATCAGGTGAACCTGATAAAAAGCTCCCCTGGCGACAGCCGTCATATGATCTTCTAAGGACAGCCGTACATCCATGAGGATGCCTAAATTTCAAACCCTCTCCATGGGGGCCAATGACTTGCCCCCAACAGTCAGCGATGGAGTCAGCTGGCTGTACCGGGATGCCGGTAGATGGGTGGATTAGAAATAGGAAATCTACTGTATTTTTCGGAGTATAAGATGCACTTCCCCTCCCCCCCAAAAAGTGGGTGGAAATGCCTGTGCGTCTTGTACAGAGAAAGTTGCCAAAGACCCACCAACCTGCTGGCCCCCACCCTTCGGCCTCTGCCTCCCAGCAATTTGCCTCCTTACAGCAAACAGCAAACAGCGTGGTCAGCTTCAGCACAGCCTGAATTAGCACGAGCAGCTGATTGGCAGTTGGATCTTCTTTCTAGAATACGTCCTATCAGCTGTTCCAGGCTGCAGAGATGACCGCCGCCCATCGGCGCCAGCGCTGCCCATCACCACTGCCACCTATCACCATCTCTATGTGCCCCATTTCTGGCCTCCCCACATCCTGTTTTTGGTCTCTGTGCACCCCATTTTTGGCTTCCACACGTCCCATTTTCAGCCCATTCCAAATGGCGGGGATAGGTGACAGCAGTGGCGATCCCTGCTGCCTGGAACGGGCCATAAATGGGGCAGGTGGAGGCTGAAAATGGGATGTGCGGAGGCCAAAAATGGGGCGTGCAGAGGCGGCAATAGATAGCACCAATGGGAGGTGGCGATCCTCACAGCCTGGAACAGCTGATAGGAGGTATTCTGGGAGGTGGATCCAACCGCCAAATCAGTTGCTCGTGCTAAATCAGGCTGTATCGAAGCTGACCACACTATTTGTTGTTTGCTGCAAGGAGACAAATTGCTGGAAGGCAGAGGCAGATTTTATTTTTCTTGTTTTCCTCCCCAAAAGCTAGTTGCATCTTATACTTCAGAGCATCTTATAGTCCGAAAAATATGGTATCTATCTATCTATCTGTCTGTCTGTCTACCTACCTACCTACCTACATCCATCCATCCATACATACATCCATACATACATACATACATACATACATATATATGTAGGTCTTTGGTTATTCAGGTTTTCTCCTGCGTAAAATTGGAAGTGTCTTGGCGATGTTTTGACGAACTCTCTTCGTCATCCTCAGGCTTCAGCTTCGTGCTTCTGGGAGCAATGTGTGATCTCAGCTGTTTCTTCCTTTTAACTGCTAGAGGGGGTTTGAACTGATTGGAATGGGAGCTCAAATCCCCCTGCAACTCAAACTAATCTGAGCACAGCCAAGCTCCCACCCAATCAGTTCAAACCCCCTCTAGCAGTTAAAAGGAAGAAACAGCTGCGATCACACATTGCTCCCAGAAGCACGAAGCTGAAGCCTGAGGATGACGTATGAGACTTCGTCGAAACGTCGTCAAGACACTTCCAATTTTACGCGGGAGAAAACCCGAATAACCAAAGACCTACATACAAACACCTGCGAAAATCTCAGAAAACAAATACATATATACACACACACACACACACACACACATACACACACATACTGTATATAATTAATGAAAGGAGTTGATTTTGCCCTGTTTGCAAACTCTACCATCTTCACAATCAACTCCATGGTGGGTATGTCTGTATTCTTCCATCTTTTCACATTATTTAACTGCTCTCCAAAGCCACGGCTTCTGGCTGGCTTTTGTGCTCCCCCTTCAACACACACAGACAGACAAACACACATTTTGAATCTCACAGTTGAGGAGCATTTAAAGTGGATTCCCTTCCCCCCAGCTCACAAGACAGTTAATTAAAAATCAGCAGTGCCTGCACAAACTTCAGTTCCAGATTAGGCGTCTGGATGATAACAAGCAGTCTCTCTTGCTGGACGTAAGAGAGGCAAACAGGTGCTGATGGCATGACTCTCGCCTCTACTGCTTTGTTCATTACTGGGTCACTTCAGGAGGCAGTTTACAAGAAACCCAGTGTGTATACCGCTATGACAATGCCTGTGCCGTGGTGGTGTTGCAACGAATGATAAGGGGTTAGTTGGCATTTTCCATTAAAATGTTGCTTTTTGTAGGTTTCATTGTCATTCCGCTCTTTTAACACACGGCCAAACAAGTTTTGGCTGCCCAGATGGAAACTCTGCGTTGTTTTTTTTTCCTGCCCCCTCTTTCTATTGTTGTTGTTTTAATTTGAAAGGATTACAAAATAGGCAGTTTTATTGCTCTGGGCATCTATGGAACAATACAGAGCTTTACATAAAGCACATCGGACCCAATATGCTGCGGTTAGAACAATATTTCATTTAACCCAATATGTTGTTTCCAAATGCCACCGGTACCAGATGTTTCCGTGGAAAATTATATCAGGAGTAATGTGTGGAACTGGCAAGGAGAATTCCATCTCCAGTTCAAGTTTACCCACCTGAACCCATCTGAAGTTTCAGAGTGATTTTTTATTTTTTTTAGCCCATCTGCTTTTGCATTTTGAACTCATTCTCTTCACTGTTTAACTCCTTTAAGATTTTAACTGCTTTATTTAAACACTCACAATCGCTCATGCACCATGTCTTAGAATAATGCTTCATGGATTTTATAGCCTTAAGACTGTGTAATAGTCTAAATCGTGCAGGGAGCTGGTGTGCAATGAATGGTCTTCCAGATGTTGCTCATTAGCTTATGATTAGCTTGGGCTGTTACAAAATGGAGTTCAACTTCTAGAGGGCAATGCGTTTTCTGCTCCTAATATACAGCCTGATAGAGTTTTGTTGCCTTTGAACACGTTCCTATTCCCGTCCACCCATATTTCATTGATGCTACATCACAGATAACGGAATACAGCAGAGTAAAATTCAGAAAAATGAGTTGACGGTGCAGTGTTAAAGAACAGTGCAAACACGTGTAGCCGTACTGTTTGCCAAGATAAACCCAATTAATATCAATATGTCCTGCTCCAAGCTAATTATATCATGAACGTGTTGCAAAAGAAATTTGCCGGGGAAATATGAAACTGGTTCAGAGCAAGATTTGTCCTACCTAAATTGAGATAAAATGATAAGGAGAGAATAGCTTATTGATTTGATTGGCAATTAAAGGAAACAACCCCGAGTCCTGTTAAACCTCTGCTAAGTTCTGCAGACTTTCATTTTCAGGATTTCTAGCCCACAATTTGATGGGAGAAAACAGCAACCATGGTTGGAGACCTGCTTAGAATGCAGTTAAGTACGGAAAGTTGAAAGTATGCCCACCCAAACTTTTTTTTCCTGCAAAGTACAGAAATACCGTGTTTCCCCCAAAATAAGATCCTGTCTTATATTTTTTTGAACCCTGACATAAGCGCTTAGCCTTATTGCCATGTGCTCAAAAGCCCAATTGGGCTTTTTATCAGGGGATGTCTTATTCTGGGGGGGAAACGGTATATAATTGTATGGAATAAAAGTGATGTTTTATCTCCAGTTAACACTTTTAAGAGATGTTTTAGAAGATTTGTTTGAGAACAGGTTTTCAGCATCCTTTAAGATGATGGTGAAGGATCTCACAAAAGTTCATGGGAGCGCCATATCAATAGAAGGTCGGCTGAATGGCCATTGTTGAACTCTCTCTGTGTGCCTATCTTTATCTAAAGGTATGAATAACAGAGATTGTCTTGATGTCTCCTGGCTCAACATTTCTTCCCAGAAGGACTGAATATGAGTAATAAAAATCGTTCTACAGAGGAATTATTGAGTCTGTCATCTGCACCCCTATATCTGTCTGGTTTGGTTCTGCAGCCCAACAAGACAGACACAGACTTCAGAGAATAATTAGAACTGCAGAAAAAACAATTGCTACCCACCTGCCTTCCATTGAGGACCTGTATACTGCACAAGTCAAAAAAAAAGGACTGTGAAAATATTTACAGACCCCTCGCATCCTGGACATAAACTGTTTCAACTCCTACCCTCAAAACGACGGTATAGAGCACTGCACACCAGAACAACTAGGCACAAGAATAGTTTTTTCCCAAACGCCATCACTCTGCTAAACAAATAATTCCCTCAACACTGTCAAACTATTTACTAAGTCTGCACTACTTATGCAGTGCATAATCTTCTCATCGTTCCCTATCACCCATCTCCTTCCACTTATGACTGTAACTTTGTTGCTTGTATCCTTACAATTTATACTGCTATTGTTTCCTGATTGCCTAATTGTATCCTATGACTATCATTAAGTGTTGTATCATTAAGTGTTAAATTTGTACCCTATGACTATCATTAAGTGTTGTAAGTGCTGTACCTTGATGAAGGTATCTTTTCTTTTATATACACTGAGAGCATATTCACCAAGACAAATTCATTGTGTGTCCAATTACACTTGGCCAATAAAAAATTATATTCTACTGTTTTTGCCCCATACTGATTCCTATTGCAAGGAAATATATGGGATTGGCATGGTTGCATTTTTTTTCTTTTCGCCAAGAACACCTTGGACTCCAACCTGGACATAATTGTAGGATGGGATAATATCTGCCAGTAAGTAGATGACATCTCCCCTCCACACACATACTTCATCAAGAACTGGACAGGAGGATAATTGGGGAGGTAGATCCCACATGTTCATCACAAGGGCAATATGCCCTCCGTGGCCATATTCATACTCCATGGAGCAGCCTGAAATCTTTTTTCCATTATTTAATTCTTACGCTCATCTCCCAAGCTGAAAATTGATGGGAAAGTATTTAAATATTCTTTGTTTGAAATGATATCCTTGGGCTAAACAACTCTTTGCCTGGGGTGGGTTGTGAGTGATAATTATAACAACAGTTTTGAAACTTATGTAAGCAGTTCAAGGTCTTCTGAATGTCCCCAAATTCTCCACATTAGCTTGGAAATAATAACTTTTCCTACAGATATTTAGTTTGTCTCTTTTTACGTGTGTGTGTGGGGGGGGGGAGTTGTTGCTATTTCGTAGCGCATGATGAGGCATCTAATCATATAATCTCCCACTTGTGTATTTAAAAGGTCTTATTCAGTCTTATTCA
This sequence comes from Ahaetulla prasina, assembly GCF_028640845.1. Lineage (NCBI taxonomy): Eukaryota > Metazoa > Chordata > Lepidosauria > Squamata > Colubridae > Ahaetulla > Ahaetulla prasina. Next base: position 21,961,797 of record NC_080547.1, on the reverse strand, counting down.
AATAATTTAACAACCGGTTCTCTGCCCTAATGATTTCTTCCAACAACCAGTTCTACTCAGAAAGTTAACAACCGGTTCTCCTGAAGTGGTGCGAATTGGCTGAATCCCACCACTGGTCTTATTCCCCCTTCCTGATGTCTAAGGAACAATTTCAAGTATCTATCTATCTATCTATCTATCTATCTATCTATCTATCTATCTATCTATCTATCTATCTATCTATCTATCTATCTATCATCTATCTATCTATCATCTATTTATCAACCTACCTTCTCCCCTCCCCTCATCTATCAACCTACCTTCTATCTGTCTGTCTATCATCTATCTATCTATCTATCTATCTATCTATCTATCTATCTATCTATCTATCTATCTATCATCTATCTATCTATCTATCTATCTATCTATCTATCTATCTATCTATCTATCTATCTATCTATCTATCCAGTGGTAGGATTCAAATAATTTAATAACCGGTTCTCTGCCCTAATGATTTCTTCCAACAACCAGTTCACCAAACTGCTCAGAAAGTTAACAACCGGTTCTCCCGAAGTGGTGCGAATTGGCTGAATCCCACCACTGGTCTTATTCCCCCTTCCTGATGTCTAAGGAACAATTTCAAGTTTCTATCTATCTATCTATCTATCTATCTATCTATCTATCTATCTATCTATCTATCTATCTATCTATCTATCAACCTACCTTCTCCCCCCCCCTCTCTCTGTCATCTATCAACCTACCTTCTATCTGTCTGTCTGTCTGTCTGTCTATCTATCTATCTATCTATCTATCTATCTATCTATCTATCTATCTATCTATCTATCTATCTATCTATCATCTATTTATCAACCTACCTTCTCCCTCTCTCTTTTATCTATCAACCTACCTTCTATCTGTCTGTCTGTCTGTCTGTCTGTCTATCATCTATCTATCATCATCTATTTATCTATCATCTATTCTATCTATCTATCTATCTATCTATCTATCTATCTATCTATCTATCTATCTATCTATCTATCTATCTATCTATCTATCTATGTATCTATCTATCTATCTATCTATCCAGTGGTAGGATTCAAATAATTTAATAACCGGTTCTCTGCCCTAATGATTTCTTCCAACAACCAGTTCACCAAACTGCTCAGAAAGTTAACAACCGGTTCTCCCGAAGTGGTGCGAATTGGCTGAATCCCACCACTGGTCTTATTCCCCCTTCCTGATGTCTAAGGAACAATTTCAAGTTTCTATCTATCTATCTATCTATCTATCTATCTATCTATCTATCTATCTATCTATCTATCTATCTATCTATCAACCTACCTTCTCCCCCCCCCTCTCTCTGTCATCTATCAACCTACCTTCTATCTGTCTGTCTGTCTGTCTGTCTATCTATCTATCTATCTATCTATCTATCTATCTATCTATCTATCTATCTATCTATCTATCATCTATTTATCAACCTACCTTCTCCCCCCCTCTCTCATCTATCAACCTACCTTCTATCTGTCTGTCTGTCTGTCTGTCTGTCTATCTATCTATCTATCTATCTATCTATCTATCTATCTATCTATCTATCTATCTATCTATCTATCTATCTATCTATCCAGTGGTAGGATTCAAATAATTTAATAACCGGTTCTCTGCCCTAATGATTTCTTCCAACAACCAGTTCACCAAACTGCTCAGAAAGTTAACAACCGGTTCTCCCGAAGTGGTGCGAACTGGCTGAATCCCACCACTCTCTCACTCTCTCTCTCTCTCTCTCTTCTATCATCCTACTATCTATCTATCTTCTATCTATCTTCTATCATCTATCTATTAACCTACCATCCCCCCCTCTCTCATCTATCTATCAACTCTCTCTCTCTCTCTCTCTCTCTCTCTCACTCACTTATGTCTTCTGCAAAATTTTGATGGGATTTTTTCCCCCTCTCACTTTTTTAGCTTTTAGAAATTTCAAAGTCATATTGTCCAAGTTTATGATATGGGGCAGGCAAACAGTAGATTAATTACTGAAAAAGCATTCCTTCTGAACCACAGAAATCCAGGATGACATGTTTTTTTTTATTTTGTCACAACAGTATATATAAGCATAAGCATAAAACAACTATACAACATATAAGCGTATATATAATGAAAGGAAACAATAGGACAGGAACGGTAGGCACTTTTGTGCTCTTATGCACGCCCCTTATAGTCCACTTAGGAATGGGATTCATCATCATCATCATCATCATCTTTTAGTGGGGTGGAGTCTGGGCAACTGAATGGAGCCGAGTGTTTACTGGCCAGATGCTCTTCCTGTCGCCAATGCGGAGTTATATTCAGCAGATATATTCTCATCGTGCCCAGAGAGAGAAATATCTGCCTCTACTTAGGATCAAACTCACAGCCTCCTGATTGTCACTCCGTGACATTCCTGGATTGCTTCATTTAAATTTTCCCACTGTAACAGCAGCCTTACTAATGGGCCTGGTTTGTGTCAGTAGGAAGACGATGTTCACAGCTCGGCGAGGGTTAAAAAGATTAAAAATCAAAACAGGAGCCTTTTCCTACAAATGTTAAATGTATTGAGATGAATAATGCTTCCAGCTGCCTTACAACATCCATATCATATTTTTACTTCTTTCTGACTCCAGACCTTATTAAGAAATGCAGGTTGCACCCATGTGACGAGACAAGATATTTACAGCCTCCCGATGGGTAGGATAAGCATTAATGAGAAACTTTAAAATAGTGAACATTTTTATTGTGCTATCGCTGTTCTGCTCTTTGTTTTCCAGATTGTATCTAGCCTGGAAACAATAGTCAGTTTCAGCCGGGTAGCATTTCCATTGATGACATGAACCTGCATTGTGAAATGCAAAGAGATGGAAAAATCCCCAAGATACCTGAATACAAAGTCTCCTCATAAGGGGAAAAAAAAAAGGTATTAAAATTCTGGGCTAACAAAGCAACGTTAACGGTAATGAGGGGTGAGAATTCTGATTCACTTTTGGAGATGCATTCTCCAAAAGTAGAAATAGAGATGCTCTTCCCTTAATAATCCACTCATTCAGTGACTGTTTGAACTTATGACGCCGCTGAACCAGGGGTACTCACAAGGATGGGTTCTACTTAACTCCGCTACCGGTTCACAACGGGAGCACGCGTGGGAAACTTCTGCGCATGTGCAGATCATTCGTGATGACGTCCGGGCAGGTGGGCGGAGCCTCCCACCACCGTTACTACCAGTTCACAAGAACTGGACTGAACCGTGAACAATCCACCACTGATGCCCTTGCAGTAATGAAATCCATATTTTTTTTTACTACCGGTTCTGTGGGTATGGCTTAGTGGGCATGGTGTGGCTTGGTGGGTATGGCAGGGGAAGGCTACTGCAAAATCACCATTTCCTCCCCACTCCTGGGGGAATGATATTGCAAAATCTCCATTCCCACCCCATTCTGGGGTTCCTCAAGTGTTTATGGCGTTCTCCCAACAGAGAGTCCATCATAGTCTCCAGGGTAAGTCCTTAATTTCTTCCATGAGGGAGAGAACAGATCAGATCAGAATAGATCAGAACAAATTCAGAACAATTCAGAACAAATCAGACCAATTCTAAAATACAGCTCATCTGTCTGGAACCCATACTGCATATCGGACATTAATGCAATTGAATGAGTCCCGAGATATTTCACAAGAAGAGTCCTCAACTGCTCCACTCACAACAAAATACCTTATGCCACCAGGCTTGAAATTTTGGGTTTAGACAACTTAGAACTACGCTGCCTTCGGTCTGACCTAAGCGTAGTACATAAAACTATCCACTACAATGACTACTTCAGCTTCAACCACAACAAATTTCAAATTTCTGGGTTCTATCATATCGCAAGATCTCAAATGGACAGCTAACATCAAAAACATCATTAAAAAAGGACAACAAAGAATGTTCTTTCTGCGCCAACTCAGTAAGCTCAAACTGCCCAAGGAGCTGCTGATCCAATTCTACAGAGGAATTATTGAGTCTGTCATTTGCACCTCTATAACTGTCTGGTTCGGTTCTGCAACCCAACAAGAAAAACCCAGACTTCAGAGGATAATTAGAACGGCAGAAAAAATAATTGCTACCAACCTGCCTTCCATTGAGGACCTGTATACTGCACGAATCAAGAAGAGGGCCGTGAAAATATTTGCAGATCCCTCGCATCCTGGACATAAACTGTTTCAACTCCTACCCTCAAAACGACGCTATAGAACACTGCACACCAGAACAACTAGACACAAGAACAGTTTTTTCCCGAAGGCCATCACTCTGCTAAACAAATAATTCCCTCAACACTGTCAGACTATTTACTGAATCTGCACTACTATTAATCGTTTCATAGTTCCCATCACCAATCTCTTTCCACTTATGACTGTATGACTATAACTTGTTGCTGGCAATCCTTATGATTTTATATTGATATATTGATCATCAATTGTGTTGTAAATGTTGTACCTTGATGAACATATCTTTTCTTTTATGTACACTGAGAGCATATGCATCAGGACAAATTCCTTGTGTGTCCAATCACACTTGGCCAATAAAAATTCTATTCTATTCATTCTATTCTAACAATACACGAGCACACAATTGAAACAAACTTAAGGTAAGCCGCACCAAACTTGATTGCAGGAAATATGACTTCAGCAACAGAGTGGTTAATCCCTGGAATACCCTACCTTTGATTTCTTCCCCAAACCCCCATAACTTTAACCTTAGGCTATCTACTGTTCACCTCACCTCCAGAGGTCTGTAAGGGATGTGCATAAGCGCATTAACGTGCTTACCGTCTCTGTCCTAACGTCCCCTTTTATTTGTATCCATACATGCTTGACAAAATAAAATAAAATATAAAATAAAGAACAGATCAGAACACAACAGAACAAGAGAGATGGAAGGGACCTTGGAGATCCTTCTAAAGTAGGGCAAGGAAGGAAGAAATGAAGCCGACTCCTCCTTTGAATCTTATTGCAGTGAGTTAGGTAGTCATTCCTGAGATAAATTTCTCTTGCTCGGGTTGCTGGATACCTCACAGATTCAGGGAGGAAATGGGTCCCACTAAATTAAGGCATTCCATCTTCCTTCTCCAGCGCTCTATAGGTTCCCAAAGGCAGCCTAGATTCGAGCTCTTAAATAGGTAATGAGCAGACCGTACAGTGAGTAATAGTCAATTAGGAGGGATCCTATACCTATATCAATACACTACACTACACCGCACACACGCACACACACGTACACACACATACACGCATATGCAGGTGCACACACATACACACACAATCTTCCCCCAATGCAGTTACAAAGAACTAAGAAGCAAATGTAATACTTAATTACTAAACATTAAATAATATATGTGTGCGTGCATAAGAATAGTGTGCATATATGTATGTGCAATACATATACAAAGTGTGAGTGTGTGTATATATATATTTGTGGGTGGGTGTATGTGTGCATTTATGCAGTGAAACATTTAGCAAAACATTTGTTTTTTTTGCTTCTTTATAACAGTATGGGAGAAGTTTACCCAGAATACTATTTCAGTATCTCCTCCCCCTTCCCTCCCTCCCTCCCCCCCTCCCTCCCTCCCTCCGTGTGTGTGTGTGTGTGTGTGTGTGTGTGTGTGTGTGTGTGTGTGTTGGGAACTGCACTGAGTAGGCAAGGGGGAGAGAGAAGAGAAGAAAGCCGAGCCTTGCAGTAAGCCATTTCTTTTAAAAGCCTACATGAGTTGTTGTTATTTTTAAATGGATCTATATAGCAAATAATCCCCTATTATTGAAAAGACTAAATTGCCAAAATGACACTTTCTGTTTACTCTCTTTCCACCATAACCATCTCTACTGAATACCTAATCTGGTGCTTTTCTATATCGCTTGCGTGTTATTATTTTTGAAGATAGATGCAGATATGAAAACCGTGCTAAAATCCCACAGAAGTTCCCCTCCTTATTTACCAAGTGATTAAACCTCAGAAATTTATTATTTTACTACAATATTGTTCTGTTAGGTTCCCAAAGCTTTTATTGCCTAAAAACTTTCCTCTCCTCTCTTTTATATTTATATTCTAAATTGCTATCATTCTATTACTTTCTTTCCTTTTTAAAGTGGTTTACATAAAATTTAGGGCTTTAATGGGCTTTGTAAAGTGAGATGTACTGGCACGGACTCACATATGTAAGAAGATAATTATGGGATCCATTTATATTTCCATTATCATGACAAATGCTTCCTTCTGTGTTTGGCCTCCTAGAGGAGTCCTGATCACATGCTGTGTCTTTGTCTAAATAGAGGTGGCTTGCCAAAATCTGTCCTCTAAAGTTTTTAGTGTTTTCTTCTGCTTTCCATCCCGTTACCAAAGCCTTCTTACAATTTACTTAGTTTTTTTTTTTTTTAAAGAAAGAAAAACTCATTTTATTGTTGTGACATTATTGAGAATGCTCCCGTAGTATTTCTTTTCTTTTCTTCTTCTCCATCATTCTGCAGTCTCCATGGCTCTTTCTGTTTCCTGATGTGGAAAGGTCACTGTAATTTCCTTCATGATGACTTCCTTTGGGGTTTCGTGGAGATGTAGGAGGCCAGGAAAGCTTTTGACTTTGCAGAGAGAGCATTCAGGCTATGCACACACAAACACACTCCATCATCTTATATTAAATGAAAAATCCGTGCACCCACTCGTTGGAATTTCACAAAAACTTCACTAGCTATTTAAAAAAAAAAAAAAAGATGTTGAGATTCTAGAAAGAGGGCAGAGAAGAACAACCAAGATGATGGAGGAAAAAAATATAGGATGAACAGTTGCAGGAATTGAGTATGTCTAGTTTAATGAAGTAGGATGTGGTGGCTCAGTGGCTAAGATGCTGAGCTTGTCGATCGAAAAGTCGGCAGTTCAGCGCTTCGAATCCCTAGTGCTGCATAACGGGGTGAGCTCCCGTGACTTGTCCAGCTTCTGCCAACTTAACAGTTTGAAAGCACGTAAAAAATGCAAGTAGAAAAATAGGGACCACCTTTGGTGGGAAGAGAACAGCGTTCCATGTGCCTTTGGCATTTAGTCATGCCAGCCACATGACCACAGAAACATCTTCGGACAGCACTGGCTCTTCAGCTATGAAACAGAGATGATCACCGCCCCCTAGAGTCAGGAACGACTAACACATATGTGCGAGGGGAACCGTTACCTTTTACCTAGTTTAATGAAAAGAAGGACTAGGAGTGATATGATTGTAGTCTTCCAATATCTAAAGGCTGCTACAAAGAAGAGGGGGTCAATCTATTCTCCAAAGCATTTGAAGGCAAGTCAAGAAGAAATGGATGGAAAGTAATCAAGGAGAGAAGCAACCTAGAGCTAAGGAGAAATTTCCTGACAGAACAACTAATCAGTAGAACAACTTTCCTCCAGACGTTGTAAGTGCTCCAACACTGAAGGTTTTTAAGAAGAGATTGGATTTGTCTGAAACGGTATAATAGGGACCAGAAGATCTCCAGGGTCCTTCCAACTATGTTATTTTGTTATTCTGTATGCAAGACAGAGGCATTGGTCCAGAAGCTACAACTATTACAAAATATAGCTTCTAGGTTATAATTTGGGCTATTACATACAGGATATCTGTCAGTGTAATATAGATTTAAAGCTGACCAGCCATGGTAAGGATTTTGGACCAGGATGAGTCAGCAGGCATATTGCTCCAGACTTACCACGTGTATGTCTGGATATAGAAGTCTTGTATATAAAGTCTTCTCTGTGGGGGCTCCCACCCTTTGGAACGAACTTTCCCCTGGTCTTCGACAATTGCCAGACCTTCGGACTTTCCGCCGAGAGTTGAAGACCTATTTGTTTGTTCGCGCAGGACTGGCATAGGATTTTAATAGGATTTTAATTAGTTTTAACGTTTTAATATTTTATAAATTGGGCTTTATTTTTAATTGTTTTAATTCGGCCATTTGTATAATAAATTTTTTAATCATGTTTTTATGTGTATTTTGCTGTTGTTTTATTATGGCTGTAAACCGCCCTGAGTCCTTCGGGAGAAGGGCGGTATAAAAATTTAATAAATAAAATAAATAATAAATAAATAAAAACCACTGTTTATAATGACAAACCCATTGTGTCCCATCTTTGCTCTTGGGTTGTCACACAATAGTAGTCACACTGTAAGCACTCTGACAATATCACATCTGAAAAACCTGTAACGGCTGTTCATCCAGTGGTGAAATCCAATTTTTTTTACTACCGGTTCTGTGGGTGTGGTTTGGTGGGCATGGCAGTGGAAGAATGCTACAAAATCCCCATTCCCTCCCCACTCCTGGGGGGAGGAAATTGCAAAATCTCCATTCCCATCCCACTCTGGGGCCAAAATTTCTGCTACCGGTTCTCCAGAACCTGTCAGAACCTGCTGGATTTCACCCCTTGTGTTCATCTAGTATGAGCAGAACCCAAAATATTGCAAGTTTGTCACTGTACAAAATTAGAGGTTTCAAAGTTGATGCCTCCCAAGTGTCTATTTTCATTAAAAGCAAACTAAACCTTTCACACAGAACTCCCTTTGAAGACACTCAGAAGTTTCAACTAATTGAAAAAAACAATGGGATATACATTTGGATTCCAAAGTTTGGCCACATTTACTGGTTTGTGAGATGTACCAGTTTCCATTATGCTCCCAAGTGCAATTCAAGCTGCTTGATATCACCTTTAGCCCCCAGCATGTTACAAGGCTAGGCTGCTTGTAGGACCACCTATCTTCAATGAGTTCTGTTGTTCCATCAGATCTGACAGGGTGGTCATGCTCCAAACCCTCTCTAGCAAGACAGTGTTGTCTTGCAGGACCAAGAAGTAGGTCTTCTTTGGTACCTGTCCTATGGGACAGATTTCCTTTAAGATTCAGATGCACCCAACCTTCTTGTCCATCCAGAAAGCTCTTCAGATCCTAGTTTTTTCCTCTGTTACAAGGAATATTATGGGGAACCCAATATATTTGTGTCCATTCAAGAACTGGTTCCATGGTGACTTCTTCTTCTTCGGGTTGGATTATTTTAAAACCAAACCTTGGTTATGGAATAGTGTTTTGTTTTGTTTTCCCCTGGTCATTTTTAGCCATTCAACGCTATAGATATTTAAAATGGGTGATCATATAATTTTCTGAATAAATAAACACCTAAAAATTCTAAACAACCTTTGGCTTTCTTTGAGTTTGTAATTCCCTTTAACATTTCTTTTTGATCGTTGTTAATCTATTTTTATATTGGATTTCCCCCCCCCCTAAATGACCCTTTTCAACTGCTTTGGGATTTCTCATAATGTAAAGTGGCATGTACATATTCTAACCACAGTCAATTCAATAAGAATGCCAACAGCAGCAGCAGCAACAACAAAGCAAAATAAAATCTTAGCAGAGTTCAGGTATACTCATCACAAACGCCTACAAAGAAAGAAAGAAGCTTAGGTTAATAGTTTATTTTTCTGTTTCTTTCTTTCTTTTAACAGATGATGACCCACTAATCTTTTCAACATGGGAGCTGCACAGGATGGGGGCATATGTCGTACACTTTCAACAGGGAAGAAGATGGGGTTGGCATAAAGACACAGTCAGAAGCCTTCACTTCTTTTACTGGTCCACCAGGAAAGAGTCTATTACAATCGACAGAAGAGCCCTTGCTGAAAGGTATGGAGAACAGAATGTGTGTCATCTTAGCTGCTGGCATCGACACTACAGGAAAGCTTCTAAAACAACATTTTCATGTGGCTTGCTTGAAAAGTAGTGCTGAGTACCTTGTGTGATGTGAATTGCGCATCACTAAAAACAACCCCACCACGCTGATAGTTGGAGAAGCTTTTTCTGTGTCTCCTTGTCAAAAAGAGGCAACGTGAAAAAACTTCAGAATAGCAGCCACGGGTCTGCGACAACTCACCACGGCCAACTCACCGCAGCCAAGTTGCTGTGGCCAACTCGTCGTGGCCAACTTGCCACGGGTCGACTTGCCACAGGACAATAGTTATTCCTATGGCTGACCACATCCTGCAATTACAGACATTTTGGGTTGTTGACCAGCCTTACTATGTATTCTGATTTCTCTTTATTTCATGGACCAGCAAAATAGTGGATTAAAAATGAGGTGTCTGGGAGTTCTGGCTAGCCTTCAAGCTACAGATAAAATTTAGATGGTTATTCAATCAATACCTCCAAAGGAGGTATATGGGTTAACAGAGCATTCTTATCTGCTTCCTGGCCCCCCCTACTATAATACCAATGATAATATACTTCAGAGTTTTTAAGGCACATTGTAGCTGTTATCTATACACCTACCATACATAATACTCTAGGTAAGCGGTCACCAACTGGTGGTCCATGGACCACTGCTAGTCTGCAAGAAAATTTTAGTGGTCTGCGGAAAAATTATTTGCAATTTTTATATTGCACTAAATCAGGGGTCCTCAAACTATGGTCCCTGGGACAGATACATGCAATGAACATTTGTGCTGCTGTAGAGCTCCCCCTTTGGGGTCTTTTTGTGCTGGTCAGAGGGGGGCAGAAATTCCGACTCGGGGTCTGCTTCAGCCTCCTGGTGCTGGGGCTTTGGACAAAGGCTGGAGGGAAGAGCCGCTGGTGGCGAAGAGTCAGAGGGCCTTGTTCCAGTGGGACTGCATCATGGCCTGGAACAGAATGAGCCCACTGAGCCTCCAGGCATACCTGGTACCTGGCCTTGCTCTCCCGCAGGTCTTCCCTCTGCTTGGAAAGCCTATGCTTGTAGTCTTCAGTGAGATGCTTCTGCTGTGCCTCCTTCTCGGTCAGATCCAATTTGAACTGAGCAGCTGTTTTGCCAACTCTTTCTCATGGTGGCTGCTTAGCTCCAGCAACTGCTTCCTGTTGGGGCTCTAAGGAGCCCGGGTGGGCAGGCGAGGAATAGTGAGTAAAGGCTGGCAAGACATCCCTCAACATGAGTGACATCAAGTTGGCCACGCCCACCCAATCACATGCCCACCTTGCCACGCCCACCCAGCTGGTCATTAGGCAGACTGTATTAGGGGTCCGTAGGATTTAAAATTATGAATTTAGTGGCCCCTGAGGTCCAAAAGGTTGGTGACCCCTGCTCTAGGTTACACTTGCTGTACTGATGTTATAAAAATGGTGGCTAGGTCTAACTTAGTTTGTTACCAGCTCATCCATTTATAGCTGGTTCTGACATATCCATGATAGCACAGTTGCATTATTGTGATTATAAAAATAACACCAAAAAAATGTGCCTTTCATTAGATTCATTGTTGAAGGGCAACCGAGTTAGTCTACAATAGCCAAAAATCAGAAGATGTTATTAGACTCCTGTTTTTTTTTTGTTTTTTTTTTGCAAAAAGGAGAATAAACCTCTCAATTTTCCTGCAAGACTCAGAGCAATTGTATATATCACCTTATGCCATGATGAAAGAAAATGAAGAAAATTGATGGATTCATCTTCCAATATTGCTGAAGAAATATCTGAGTGACCTCATTTAAACAGACATCTCATTAATGTGATCTGTTTCTGTTGCTATGCTTACATGCCCTTAACACTTGCATCCCTCAGTCATAATTTCTTAACTTTTGTTTTATTTCCACCCTGGTTATGAATAATAAGGCCCATTAAAAAAAAAGACATGCAAATCTTAACTGAAAGAAAAAGAAAATAGCAATGGATAGTAAGCACTATTGTCATAATATGTTATTATCAATGTTACGATGAGACAAGCATTGTTACTATATGATTATTACTAATGTCATGAATGGTATTGTTATTATGATTACAAGCATAAACAGACAACACACTGTTTATATACTGTAGACACTGAAATTTTTGCTCTTTCTATATTTAATAAAAAAGAGAAGAAAAAAAAAATAGAAATCATAACCACAATGCTTTGCAAATACCAAGAACCAGTACTACAGGTACTATAGGTACTACTTGTACCCACAGGTACAAGAGTGGAGTGGAGTGAAGTAGTACACCCCACTCCACTACCAGGTGGAGTGTAGTCTGGAGCCACAGGAGGGAAGGCTTCCTTCCCAGAGGACAAATTGAAATATCTGGTGAGCAGGAAGAGAGCACAGTCAGACGCTCCCTAGCAGTTCACAGAGTTGTTTGTAGATAGTTGCTTTAGTCTGGCAAGATTCTGTTTGTAGGCGAACAACAATAAGCTACTCACTCCTTGTGTTGTTCTTGATTTGTTGGGCCTGACACAGTGTGAGGTAGAGGCTAGAACAGGAGAATGAGCTCCAGATGTTGTGAAGAACAAGATAGCTTGCGCAATGTTGGGCGAACTAGGAAATGTTGACTTGAGGATTGATTAAGACCCCATAGTTCAAGGTTCAAAGTCCCACTAAGCTATCAACTGTCGACTCACTGGAGAAGAGCCTAATGCTGGGGAAGATTGAGGCCAAAAGAAGAATGGGACGACAGAGAATGAGGTGGCTGGATGGAGTCACTGAAGCAGTCAATGGACTCCAGAGGATGATAGAGGACAGGAAGGCCTGGAGGAACGTTGTCCATGGGGTCGCGATGGGTTGGACCCGACTTTGCAACTAACAACAACAAGCTATCAACTACTATACTATATATGTATACTCTTGTGAAGATCAAATTTGTGGGGCATATATTCCACCAAGTGTTCTGTGAAAAAAAATACAAAATCATAAGAAAATAATGGGGGGGGGACTGTCAGTGGTGGATTGCACATTATGGTGCTACCGGTTCGCCGCACGTGTGCACGCTCGCTTTGTGTGTGCGTGTGCCCGGTTTCCGCACACACCTGCCTTCTGCACATTGGCTGGCCTTTTGCGCATGCACCTGGCCTCAGAAACGTCCCTAAATAGGATGACATAGAGCGGGGATGGGTGAGCGGGGATGGGTGGGCGGGCCCACCTGAGATTTCCTCTACCGGTTCAGACCGGTTCACCCGAACTGGCTGAATACCACCTCTGGGAACTCTGTGCTGTGGGTAGTAATGGCAATCAAGATCTAACTAGCTCTGTATGTGGGAACCGAGTCTCTACAGACAATCTTAAAAACAAGACGAGAGTTGCTTCTCTGATTGTTCCAGCCAGATTTCATTAATGTTACATGCCGCAGACATTACTTATTATCCAGCAACATCTTATGTGATGTATTCATCCTGAAGCGAAAGCATCGAAATTTCATTATGCCGTCTCACAGCCAAACATTTTTCAGGTTTTACCCCAAGACAATTGCCTCATTTTCATCACTTCATTCTGAATAGGCTGGCAAAGGAAACATCTCAAGAATTGTGAGATATATTGTGATCCACGTAGCAGCACAACCAAACAGCTTGCGTACCGAATGGCTACCGCTGATTTTAACTCCCTGTGTGCTATGCTGGAGATATATGCATACACGGTCAAATTGTCTTTTATTGGTGTTCTTCCAAGGCCCTTTTTTCAACAGGAAGGAAAAAAGAAAGCCAGAAGTGAAATAGCAGAGAAGATAGATAGGATTATGTGTTAGCTTGAGGGCAGCCATGAATAGTGAAGGATGGCTATTAAAATATACCAGACCAGGTGCGTCTTTGTGGTTTTTTGCAGTGCTATGTGCTCTAGGAGTGGGTAAGACAGCCTGGCACAATCTTTGATGAAGTGGGATTCTCGCTTGGAGCCTGTTGCAACCTTAATGGATCTTAATTAGAATCCAGCAAGCATAGCAAGTTAATAACGTGCCACCTATAGCAATTTTTCAGCATGAATGTACACTATTTTGCATATCCCATTCTCTCTAAACTAGGCATTTTTCCTAGTGTCCGAGTCTTATGGCCGGGAGCTGCATTACCATGTTGTAGACAATGAGAACTGAAAAATAAAATAAAATGAAGAACTGGTTTGTGTAAATTGCTTTGTGAAGTGTGACTTATGCCCTATCTCTTTCCAATCCAATCCAAACGAATTGATTCCCTCACACCTTTAGCTTAATAAGAAATAAATGGAAAGCTGATGTAATAGAATGTGTGGATTAGCTACAGCAAGGGAGGATTTGATCAACGCAGGGCTTTCTGCGAAAAAGACCTGGTTCAAGAGACTCTGCAGTCTCTAACTGGAAGGTTCTGATAACCACGTCCTGGAATCTCTCAGAATATACAGATAGTCCTTGACTTACAACAGCTCACTTAGTGACTGCTCATAGTTATGACGTCACTGAAAAAAGTGACCTATAACCATTTTTCACACGACCGTTGCAGTATCTCCATGGTCATGTGACCAGAATTCAAAGAGTTGGCAATTGACTTATATATATATGACGGTTGCAGTGTCCTGGGATCATGTGATCAGGTTTTGCAACCTTCTAACAAGCAAACTCTATGGGGAAGCCAGATTAACAACCGTGTTACCCACTTGACAACTGCCACGATTCACTCAACAGCTATGGCAAGCAAGGTCGTAAAATGGGGCAAAACTCTCTGGTCTCATTTGGCAACAGAAATGTCGAGCTTAATTGTGGTCATAAGTCAAGGAATCCCTGTGTCTAGTTGCTTAAAATGTTATAGCTTTAGTTCGGCAAGATTCTGTCCATTAAGGCATAATCAACTAAAGAATTGGAATGGATTGGATCTCACCGTGTCATCTCAGGGCTTGGAACTGAGAATTGAATTCTGCACTTCACAGAAGTTCTCTAGAAGAACACCATAAATCTTCTAGTCCGTAGCCTAGTTTGGCTAAACAAGCTGGCACATTTGGGTCAAACGATCTTGAAGAAACAACCCTTTTTCTCAAAAGGTGCCTGAAGTCTTTTTTTTTTTTTCATAGAAGTGCTTGAAAATATAATTCAGCCTTAGACATATCGTGTTTCAATCCAAGGGGCAAATTATGATGCAACTGAAGCCACTTGGAGCTTCAGGTCAACGATGGATACAATCTCATTGTTCGGATGTACTACTGTCCTTATTACAAAAAGAGAATGTTCTGTAGAGTTTTCCTCAAATCTTGTTTTAGAAAAGGCATAATACACACACACACACACACACACACACACACACACACACACACACATATATGTAGGTCTTTGGTTGTTCGGGTTTTCTCCCATGTAAAATTGAAATTGTCTTGGCGATCTTTCGACAAAGTCTCATTCGTCATCTTCAGGCTGGTGTTTACTGCTTCGTGCTCCTAGAAGCACGAAACAGTAAACGCCAGCCTGAAGATGATGAATCAAACTTCGTCGAAATGTCGCCAAGACACTTCCAATTTTACATGGGAGAAAACCCGAACAACCAAAGACCTACATACAAACACCTCAGAAAACACACACACACACACACACACACACACACACACACACACACACGTGTCGAAACGTCGTCGAAACATCGTTGAAACGTCGCCAAGATACTCTCAACCTTACACGGGAAAAGACCCAAAAATGACCCAGCGGTCGTCTTATTGCAGCAAATGAAACAATTCAATGTGGCAGAAATACTTATCTTGACTGCTACTCAAAGCAGCCTCGGAAATCATGAGGAAAAACTCTATGGCTGAAATACTATACATGAATGAATTAATCATGTTTAAGCTACTTAACATGTAACACTTAGGCCTTTTCTTTTCAACTCTGGGAAAGCCGCAAAGTTAAAGTTTTCAGGCCTTGGCTGCTGCTACTTGTAGCAAAAGTTTATAATTTAGCAGCAGCTACAGCTCTTCATGGCAAAAGGTACCAAGAGACTGCCTCCAAATGGCAAAGTATGTCTTTCTTCCTCCTTAATACACACAGAAGACATCAGCTATTATAATGGTCTCTTTGTGTGATGGGTTTTAAAATCTAGCTTTCTCAGGTCAGTTCTGCATTTTAAAAGCATTGATTGCCTGGCCTCCAGAAGTTTCAAAATCAGTTCAGGGTCACTCAAGCATTTTGTGTCCTAATAGCTTGCCACTTCACAGTTTGTACACCACCTTATCACTTCAAAGGGCGATGATATTATTGATGTAGGATGAATGACAAGCTATTTGCATCTCAATATTGCTTCCATTAGATGTTGTTAAACACTCAGAGAAATAGCATAGGAAAAGCTGTGCTAGCTCAGATAGTTTTTCCATCTAATTCAAATCTTGCAGGTTGCAGACTTCAGTGCTAATATATGGCTCTTAGAATAACCTCCCACCCAAACATAACCCACTGACAAATTTATTGACTTACTTACTTTCCTTCCTTCCTTCCTTCCTTCCTTCCTTCCTTCCTTCCTTCCTTCCTTCCTTCCTTCCTTCCTTCTTTCTTTCTTTCTTTCTTTCTTTCTTTCTTTCTTTCTTTCTTTCTTTCTTTCTTTCTTTCTCTTTGCTTATTCTTCGAGTGTTTCCAGTGCTTTTAATTAAAAAGATAACCCTAACCACGCATCAATTATTCTGACCCTATTAATTTTTTGTCATTTAGTACTTTATCTATTTTTCAGGGTATCTTAACAGTTATGGAGAGAGGTTCAGCCAGACTCTCAAATTCTTTTCATTTGACTCCTGAGATCTGAACTCATTCAAGGATAGGACAGCTGATATTCCTTGGGTGTATTTCTGTTAACTCGAGCTTGAGTCGTTCTCTCTCAAACTAGCATTTACTTAATTTTGCCTCATAAAACCGCAGACCCAGGGGGAATTTGCACGAGTCTCTTTGTGAACTGGCTGTCTTCACTTTTATTAGTGCAAAGCCTACCTAGAAAAAACAGTAGTCTAGCAACGAGCACCAAACTGTACTAATATGATTTTATACATCTTGGTAACTGGAAAGTATTGACAAGACATGCATTTTCAAATTAATTCCAGGAACTGGGGTGGGATGGGGTAGGATAAATCTTGCTGAAATAAAAAAAAAGAAACACCCAGATTTTAGTTGTGGATTCTTCTCCATGCTTCTGTCGGTGACCAGGTTCATGGAGAACACAAATGTAATATATTTTAAACAGCCCTGAGGGGCTGTGGTGGTGAGGTAAGGCACAAGAGAATTCAAGCAGGTTGCTTAAGTCTGATCCAAAAAAAGACAAATTGTATTCGAACCAAGGAAAAGGCCATAGCTCAATACTCAAGTATATGCCTTGCATGTAGAAGTTCCTTAATCCAATTCCCAGTATATACAGGTAAGGTTGGGTGGAGGGGAATGACCTGCCCAGGAGACTTCTTGCTAGTCAGCACTGAATAATATCAAATTAGAGGGGCTGTGGATCTGACCTGGTATGAGTTAAATCTGTATATTGTGAAGAAAACAATTCTTGGAAGAGTAGGAGCATGTTAGCGAGAGAGAAACATAGAAAGAATATGTGCTGATTGAGACATCCTTGAAATGCTGGGTTTATCAAAACTGCGATGGTAATGTAATTGATAAGTTTCATTTTATTAAAACAATAACTCTTGTTGTTGAGGATAGTTACAGTAGAAAGGCAGGGAAGTAATTGGAGGTTTGCTAATGATGCATATCTAAACTTGTATCATCTCTTACCGATGCTCGTATGTTTATATTATTTTCTCCTCTTTTTCCAGAAATATATAAATATAAGTATCTCCTTTTGTCTTTAGGAATCCCTCCAATTATTTTCTGGAGGGAATTCCCCCACGCTGAATAAATAATTACTGCAGGTAGCTTTGATTATTGGTTTCGAGGCCTGCGCTTGATTTCACAATATCCTATAATGATATCTGGCGAAGACCTTGGAAAACTGCAAAGAGACACTGCTAAGGGAACGGTCAAATAAGAGCTTGCAACTGGATAATGGGTGGGGAAAAAAGACGCAAAATCTTTGTTCTAAATGAGGAAGTAATTTAGAGATGTCTGGTTTTGCCCTGGTGGTTAAAGTACAGTATTGCAGGCAAATAGATATTTAAGGCTCTTCGAAGAAACTTAACAAACTAACATGATGTGTTATTGTCTTGGCGATGCCTAACCAGAGGTGAGCTTCAAAAATTTTAGCAAGGGGTTCTCTGCCCGGTTGCTGGCCTAGTCAGCGTCCTACAACACTGAGGGGAGAGGGGCTTTTTGCCCTCCCTTGGCTCCAGAGGCCCTCTGGCCCCGAACTTCCGATAGACCCATTTTTCACCCTCCCTGAGCCTCCACACACACCCTGCACTTACCTGCATCCAAAATGACCCTGTGGGGACTCCTGGGAGAGGAGAGGTGGGGTGGGAGGGGCCAGCCTGCGGTGGGATTTGGAGGTTCTCTGAAGTGAAGTGAATCTTAGCTATGTTGTGGTCTGCCAGCAGCCTACGAGCTGGCAATGGAGTCAGAAAGCGATGAGGCTGAGGAAGAACATGGGCCAGTTCTGGAGGCTGGGGAAGGCCCAGATGAGGGCTCTGCATTGGAGGCTGAGGTGGGGCCAGGGCCATCAGGGAGTGAGGTGCGGACTCCAGAGCCTCCAGAGGCTGACAGTAGTGAGGCAGAGGAACAGGAGGAGCCTGTTCCTAGTGCACACATGAGAAGAGCTGCCAGAAGGCAAGAGCAGCTCAAGCAAAGAGGACGACTCGGGAGTAGGGCCAAGAGATGACTGGCCCCTCCCATAAGGCTTAAAAGTCCAACAATGGCGTTTGGGCTCTTTACCAGAAAACAACATTGATAGCTTTGTCTTGTATATGTTTTGTATCGGTGATTTCTGAACTTTTGCCAAGAAAGGCCTTTGGCAGTTTGCCTAATTAGACCAAGGTTGGTGATAGGACTGAGGAATTGGGTTGGGAGGAATTTGCTTTAATTTAGTTGCACTATGCTGAGAATGAAGTAATTCTCAGCTGTTTTAATAAAATGTGTTTGTTTTTACACTGATTGAGTTTCCTACTACCTACTTGGTCCTGGGTCACAACAAGCTAGAGGTTCTCCTGAACCCCCAGCAGCTCACCCCTGAGCCTAACAGTGAAAAGAAAAAGTTAGCTTATGACTTAATAGTTCAAAATCTATTGTGATACAGCAATCACATACTTTCATTGATATCTGTTCAATGGATCTTCCAAAGCTTTGGAAACGAACAAAAGATAATGAATGATAAATGAGGGCTGAAGCAGAAGAGGAATTAAAAAAAAACCCTGTTCACCCCAATCAAATTTGCTATAGTAAGAAACTTCTATGTCTGTGTATTTATTATAAAAATATTTTCATAGCCTTTGGAAGGTGTTTTTTTCCCCCCCATGATTTAGCAGCAACCCAAACTGGGGATTTTTCAGCTGTAGAAATTTTAGCAGTTGCTAGAATCTTTGATAATGAGCATTTAAAAGGCAATGTCTAATGAAGAAGATCACACAAACAAGATGTGGACAAAGGCAGGGTATGCCTTTTAATTATACCACAGATGCCTTTTTCATATCTTTTTCCTGCATCTAATAGCAGGGATCCTGCACTCTAAGGCCTGCGCAGTGCAAAAAGTCTCTTTTAATATTCTTTTTGATTAAGGAGAATTTTTCTCCTTCTCCTTTTATCGAAGTCTGCATCTGGGCTATAATTGTAATTTGGATCTAAAGCAGGTTGTTCTACTGGAATTGAGGCAAGGGGGTTGTTCCCAACACACAAAAAGCCAGACTTGTTAGCTATCACTGAATACGACAATTGCTGTTCCCTCTACTCAGACTCACAATGATGTTTTGGGACTTTCTTTAAAATCCAGGGCAACAGAGACTTTTGGAGGACAGTTTTCTCCAAAAACTAACTTAAAGCATGTGGGCACTCTTTAAGAAAGGCTAAATTCGATCTGCTGGATTTGTCAGTTGCCATCTTACGGATGTCTATGAAACATCACCATGGGATATTCCATAAAGGGACCACCTTGTGAGATCCATCCATCCATCTATCCATCCATCCATCTATCCATCCATCCATCCATATCTATCTACCCTGTTTCCCCGAAAAGAAGACCCTACCCCAAAATAAGCCCTAGTTAATATTGTCAGCCAGATGGATGCATTTAGTACAGAAAATAAGCCCTAATAAGCAAAAATTAATACCCAGTCATATTTTTGGGAAAACACACACTCTGTCTGTCTGTCTATCTATCTATCCCTATTCCTATCTATCTATCATCTCTCTCCAGCTATCTAGCTGTCTGTCTGTATCTATCTATCTATCTATTTATCCATCCATCCATCTCCAGCTATCTAGCTATCCAGCTACTTATTTGTCTGTCTGTCTGTCTATCATCTATCTATCTATCTATCTATCTATCTATCTATCTATCTATCTATCTATCTATCTATCTATCTAATCAGATGTATTTATATGCCATCTCATAATACTGAAGCCACTCTGAGTGGTTTGCGGACAAAACTTATAAAATCTATACAAAAATAGCTGATATCCCAAGTCTTTCCCTCAGATGTAAGTGATGCTACTGCTACTGCTGTTGCCAGGGAACATATTCCCAACATGGGAGTATTCGGTGGATGAAAGGCAGCAGAGGGGAAGCCTCAGTGGGTAAAGGGTCTCTTTCTCCCACTTTAAGGAGTCCAGGTGTCTTGAGCCACAAGCATATCCTGCAGGTTGTTCTCATTGGACACACTATAGACCTTTATACAACAGTCCGACCAAACCTGATTGCAGCATTCAAGCAACAATGAAGAAACTTCCACAATGTGTCGAAACACAGGGTGAAAAGACTAGAATGCAAGGAGTTTAAAGTTTAAACTAAAAGTTAAATGCAAGGAGTTTAAAGTTTAAACCAAGATCTGATGCATGCAGTCAGGGCAATAAAGAGAAAAGAAAAGTCCCATTGATACATGGCATTTGTGGTGTCCCACTCCTCCGCTGACGGCCGGGTCAGGGAAATCTGAATCAGGCGTGCCTCTGCAGCTCTGCCAAAGTCCTAGCAAAGTCCTCAGGGCAGGCAGGAGACCAGAAAGTGACTTCAGCAAGATATGTTAGACTTTGCCTGACTCAGAGAATGCCAGAAAGCAGATCCTTTATATAGGCCATGGGGTGTGGCTCCATGACTCAGCACTTATCCAGGCCTGTCCCTCCCTTCCTTCTGTCGCCGCCGCATATCAATTCTTCTGAAGCGAGGGTCACTCCAGTCTGCAGCTGTTGGCAATTGACCTTCCTCAGGCTCACATGCTGTGGGGGAGGGGGAGGGGTCTAGTTACTCCGTTTGCCTGGGCATGGAGCCAGAGCTGGGGGCTGGAGGTATTTCTTCCTCTTCAGCCTGTCTGGGCATGGAGCCAGGGCTGGGGCCGGGAGGCATACTAGGACATTCCTCAGCATTCGGAAGCAGATAAGAAGGCCCCGGCTGTGATGAAAGCGGACGAGACACAACAGCATTATAAAGAAATATTATACATATATTACGGTTATGGTCATTATGGTGTGGAAGTGGACTCACAAAAAGGGCCTGCAAAGTATAGACTACTTTGTCTCAAGCTTTTCCTCCCCCCCCCCCACCCCAAATCTCTCTCCATTTCTGACCCAGGAGGCCTTTTCAATAGTATTCTTTTGAAGAAGACATCTTAGAACGTAATTAACACGAATCAAATATGAAGGCTACATGACTTTGGTTAATTGAAAATAAGAGCAAACACAAATGGGAAGTGCCATGCAATTGCTTAAAAAAAAAATCCATCAAATTATAGCTTCTCATTGCCCCTTCTGGAACAACATGACCTTCTGCTTTGTTTCATTCTTTCCAACCTTGGAGATGAGTTTATGATTATATAAAGCTTCTGTCAACATCCCTTTCAGCTGAGACGATTCAGTTTATAATGCCTTGGTAAGGCCACACTTGGAATATTGCATCCAGTTTTGGTCGCCACGATGTAAAAAAGATGTTGAGACTCTAGAAAGAGTGCAGAGAAGAGCAACAAAGATGATTAGGGGACTGGAGGCTAAAACATATGAAGAACGGTTGCAGGAACTGGGTATGTCTAGTTTAATAAAAAGAAGGACTAGGGGAGACATGATAGCTGTGTTCCAATATCTTAGGGGTTGCCACAAAGAAGAGGGAGTCGGGCTGTTCTCCAAAGCACCTGAGGGTAGAACAAGAAGCAATGGGTGGAAACTAATCAAGGAAAGAAGCAACTTAGAACTGAGGAGAAATTTTCTGACAGTTAGAACAATTAATAAATGGAACGACTTGCCTTCAGAAGTTGTGAATGTTCCAACACTGGAAATTTTTAAGAAAATGTTGGATAACCATCTGACTGAGATGGTGTAGGGTTTCCTGCCTGGGCAGGGGGTTGGACTAGAAGGCCTCCAAGGTCCCTTCCAACTCTGATGTTATGTTATGTTATGTTATGTTAGATCTTTCATTGGGGTTGATTTGTCTCCCTCACCAACACTCCGCTATGGCTAATCCCCGACTTTGAACTTTTCACATCTAGAGCTGTACAACTAAACCTAACCAAGAATGGGGTTTTCTTGTAAAAGGGAAACCAGTAAATCAGAAGCTAAATTATTTTAAATTAAATTAAATTAAATAATGATTGACAGCTTCTGCCAACCTAGCAGTTTCGAAAGCATGTAAAAATGCAAGTAGAAAAAATAGGGACCACCTTTGGTGGGAAGGTAACGGCATTCTGTGCGCCTTTGGCATTGAGTCATGCCGGCCACATGACCACGGAGACGTCTTCGGACAGTGCTGGCTCTTCGGCTTTGAAACGGAGATGAGCACCGCCCCCTAAAGTCGGCAATGACTAGCACATATGTGCGAGGGGAACCTTTACCTTTTTAAATCAGAAGCTCTATCTTTACCCTGGTGAAAGACAGGACGACTCATTAATCCCTCCTGGTAACATTTGCTAAACCCTGGTTTAATGAATGAGCCTCGCTTATCTCTCCTTGCAGTCTAAGTCTTAGACCAGTGGTAGTCAACCTGGTCCCTACCGCCCACTAGTGGGCGTTCCAGCTTTCATGGTGGGCGGCAGGGGTTTTGTCCGATACTGAAGTACTTTCCTTTTTTTTAATTTGATTGACTTTTTTTAAAAAAAAATTCATAGCATTATTTAAAAACATCTTCATTAGGTTTTCATAAAATTCCCCGTGACAATTTTAATTTCTGAAAATATACTATTTGTATCGCCCATGCATAAGTTAGGTTCACGTTCCTTAAGTGAAACTAAATGGCGCTATAGTGAGACCGCAAACAAGAGCCTCATCCCAGAATAGCTCACGCATCTCCCCCCACACCACCCAGCTATAACAGACAAGCAGAGCTGGTAGCCGGTGCCTTCCCCAGCCCAATCCAGGTTGTGCGCCTTCCCCAGCCCAATCCAGGTTCCCCAGCCCAATCCATGGCACATTACTGTAGAAGCGGTGGGTGGTTAGAAAATTTTACTACTAACAGAGATACAAAAGTGGGCGGTAAGTATAAAAAGGTTGACTACCTCTTTCTTAGACCATAGTTTTATATAAGCAGCAATATCTGAGTTCACACAACATGCTAAACCAGGGGTCTCCAACCTTGGTCCCTTTAAGACTTGTGGACTTCAATTCCCAGAGTCCCTCAGCCAGCAAAGCTGGCTGAGGAACTCTGGGAGTTGAAGTCCACAAGTCTTAAAGGGACCAAGGTTGGAGACCCCTGTGGTAAACCACATGAGGAAGCAATCACATAATGGCATAAAAGAGCAAATAAATCCCCTTGGGAAGAGCCAAATAAAATTAATTCACCCAAATCTTTTCCTCCCATCTCAACGTGTCCTGTTTATGCTTTTAGGGGAATAGAATAATTTTATGTTTTTACATAGAGTGGGAGACAGGCATACCCAGGAGTGGGCTGCTGGGGGTTCACAGAGGTTCAGGGGAATGTCTAGCTAAGATTCTGTGCAGTTCGGAGAACCCCAAATTCCACTCCTGGCTGGCCCCACCCTGCCCCACCACTCCCAGGAGTCTCCACGTGGCCTGTTTTGGATGTAGGTAAGAGCAGGGTGCGCGCAGAGGCTCAGAGAGGGCAAAGAATGGGCCTACCGGAAGTTCAGGAAGGCTGAAAATGAGCCTGTTTCTGGCCTCCAGTGTGCCTCCAGAGCCTGGGGATGCCCCTTTCACCCTCCTGGAGGCTCGAGGAAAGCCTCCAGAGCTCAGGGAAGGCAAAATCGCCTCCCCTCCACCATGGTGCAGGAGGCCGACTAGGCCATGCCCACCATGGCCACGCCCTCCCAGCAACCAGGCAGAGAACCCCTTGCTAAAATTTTTGAAGCCCACCCCTGGGCATACCTTAATGTAAAGGACTTCCTACTATATACCTAAGCTAAGCTGACAGACGTCCCGCTTTTGGCGGGACAGTCCCGCTTTTGGCAAATTTGTCCTGCGTCCCGCTACGTTTTTAAAAAGCCCCACTTTTTCCTGTGGAGACAACAACTTTCAAGACACGTGGACTTCAACTCCCAGGATTCCCAGCCACGGCTTCCCGTGCTGCACTGCGATTGGCTCCCTCTGACCGCCTTTCAAAAAGAGAGCTTTGCCATTGGTTGCGCAGACGGGGCACGCTGGCAATTGGGCGTTGCTAGGGAGACGGAGGCGTGTTCCTGCTCCGCCCAGGCCCCGTTCGACTCTCCTGGCAGACGAAGTTCCCTCAAGCCAAGCCCGTCCCGACGGCAGGGAGCAGTCGAGCCCTCATAGCAAGGTGGCTGCGTGGGAAGGCCCGGGGGTGTCGCTCGGTTCCCGCAGGAGGAGGAAGGTCTCCGCGCCTGGACTGGGCTGCGAAGCGTGTGTCAATCGCCTCGGCCTGCTGTCCACCCAGCAGGACTGTCCTGCGGCCGCCTCCCACCCATGCAGCACCAGCCTACCCTAACCCATCTGGACAAAGAGTGATGGAGAGAAAGAGGGGGGCAGAAAATGATGAAGGAGAGAAAGAGAGATGAAGGATAGAAGGGGGGGAGAAAGATGAAGGAGAGAAAGAGAGGGAGGGAGAAAGAGAGATTAAGGAGAGAAA
This sequence comes from Ahaetulla prasina, assembly GCF_028640845.1. Lineage (NCBI taxonomy): Eukaryota > Metazoa > Chordata > Lepidosauria > Squamata > Colubridae > Ahaetulla > Ahaetulla prasina. Next base: position 21,936,947 of record NC_080547.1, on the reverse strand, counting down.
GATGGAGAGAAAAATGAAGGAGAGAAAGAGAGATGAAGGATAGAAGGAGAAAGATGAAGACGAGAAAGGGGGGAGAAAGAGAAGGAAGGAGAAAGAGAGATTAAGGAGAGAAAGATTGAGAGAAAGAGAGGGAGGGAGAAAGAGATTAAGGAGAGAAAGAGAGAAAGGTGGAGAAAGAGATGGAGAGAAAGAGGGAGGGAGAATGGATTTGTTCTGGTAATTGGTTTAACAAGCATGGCACTGAAAAAGTGACTTATGACTGTTTTTTCACACTTAAGAACATTGCAGCAAACAGTCATTAGGGCAAAGAAGCTATGTCACATGACCACCTGGACATGCCCACCCGGTCACATGAAGCACCGCAGTTGTGACATGAGTGACATGGTTATTAAAAATGCTGCAATAGGGATAAATGATGACCGGTCATAAGTGTGAGGACTGATCAAAAATGTGAGAACCTGTCAGAAATCACTTTTTTCAGTCCTCTGGGTAGTCCCTATAGGGCTGAAAAAACGGCTGAAAAAAGTGATTTCTGACAGGTTCTCACACTTTTGACTAGTCCTCACACTTATGACCAGTCATCATTTATCCCTGTTGCAGCATTTTGTGCGTAGGGACTACTCGGAGGACTGAAAAAGTTATTTTTGACCTGTCCTCACACTTTTGACTGGTCCTCACACCTACAACTGTCCTCACATTTTACATTTTGCACCCTATCTTGTAACCGTGATGAAGAGAAGCACTTGTGAAATAAGTGACATGGTTGTTAAAAATGCTGCAATGGGCATAAACGTGAGGATGGTCATAAGTGCGAGGACCAGTCAGAAATTACTTCTTTTAGCCCTCTGAGTAGTTTCTATGCCCATAGCCAGGGCCACCCGGTCACATGAGCAGCTAGCCATGCCCACCCAGTCACATGACCACCAAGCCACACCCCAAAATAAGCCACGCCCACAGAACCGGTACTAAAAAAATTTAGAACACCCCCCCCCCGGTCAATGGTGTCCCACTTTACCAATGTTAAAATCTGGTCACTATAACCTAAGCCCTTGATTTATTTTCCGAACCTAGTTGATGGAGAGGAGAGATAAGCCATATTTGACTGCAGTGCTGAGATTGGGCTTCCTTGTTGCAATAAACTTTCTTTCTTTATGGCACTACGATAGCGGACAAAAAAAAATCCATTTTATTTATGAGTTTGTCCCAATTTTTATTTCTCTTATACTGGGTTATTCTCTATTTTATAGATGGCTTCTGATTTGCTTCTTTTCAAATGCTTAGAAATTGTCCTTTAATCCCAAACAGGCCCCCATGGAGTGCCAATCAAACAGAAACAAAGAAAGGACTAGAACAAGAGAAGATGAAACAGGATCTTAGAGGGATAGCAGGGAGCAAGCAAGAAAGCACCTGAAGTACGTCTTGGGATCAGAATGGGTCTTATTTTTTATCTAAAAACAAAAAAGAGAGATCAACGGGATCACTGTACCCCTGCTAGAAACAAAGCATGGAACAGGATTTCTGCATCATTCAGTCATGGTCTGAAACAGGCCATTGTTCTTACAGCGTAACAGGCTAATTGTTTCAGATACGAGAATCAAAGTTTTCCCCAGCTTGAGACGGTGATGGTTAAAATTCAATTTGCACCATTCACAACAAGTTGATAGGAGTTTCAGACCAGGAACATCTGGATGAAGATGTCTAGATTTGATAGATCTGGTTCAGTGGTGAAATCAATTTTTTTTTTTGCTACCGGTTCTGTGGGCGTGGCTTGGTGGGTGTGGTGTGGCTTGGTGGGCGTGGCTTGGTGGATGTGGCAGGGGAAGGACACTTCAAAATCTCCATTCCCACCCCACTCCAGGGGAAGGATACTGCAAAATCTCCATTCCCACCCCACTCCAGGGGAAGGATACTGCAAAATCTCCATTCCCACCCCACTCCAGGGGAAGGATACTGCAAAATCTCCATTCCCACCCAACTCCAGGGGAAGGATACTGCAAAAACTCCATTCCCACCCCACTCTGGGGCCAGCCAGAGGTGGTATTTCCCGGTTCTCCGAACTACTCAAAATTTCCGCTACCGGTTCTCCGAACTGCTCAAAATTTCCACTCCTGGTTCTCCAGAACCTGCTGGATTTCAGCCCTGATCTGATTAGATATGGAAGGGGGAGGAAATTACTGGAATGGTTCAGCCAAATTTTTAGCCAGTCTGGGAAGATGGTTAAATTCTAGAAATGTTCTCCTTCACCTTTCCCAGCTGAGCTTTAGATTCAGTTCTAAAAAGGTGTGCTTCAGAGTACACAAGAGTAGAAACATTACACATCTGTCACTCTCAAAAGGAGTGCATCTTTTTTTCCCCCCAGGATCATAGAGATACCCTTGATTTCCAGTCCTAGAAAGCATCTTTGCTGGCTTCCCTGCTGAACTTTGGAGTTAGTTCCCACACTACACATGAAACCTTCAATACCTTTGAATATTTTGGATGCTGCCAATTCCCAGAAAGGCCTCTCCATTATAATAATAGCTCATTTTTTTATTTCTATAGCTATAGAGACATTTGGGCCAATTTGAGGACTGAGAATTAAAGCAGCACCAACAGCATCCGCAAATCCTTTCGGCAGAATCATTTTATTTTGTGATTACTGAGTCAAAAAGTCAGCCTGAACTTTGGTTGTGGAGATAAAAGAACCGACAAAGCAACCCTGCGGGAAGCCGAGCCTAGTTTGCATTCATAAATGTGAAACCCGGCACTGCAACCCACTTCCTCGCACTAGGAATTACCTTTTCGCTCAAAAGTTTCTCTATATTCACTTATCATCTAATGAGCAATGTAAGAAACTTCATTTCAAGAGGGAGAAAGAGCAAGCTAGCAGAGGAATTTTATTTTATATTAAAAAAAAAAAGTCCCTCCTGAAGGCAGCCTCAAAAGGTGTAATTCAATTTCTTCGCCTATCTTATACCCCTGAAAAGCAGGAAAGCTGAACACTGACCAACAACAACAACAACAACAACAACAACAAAAGACATGCCTGTCCCTTTAATCGAGGTGTGTGGATGTGGGGGTGAGGAGAGCCATCCTAGCTGAGTGACATATTCAAGAATATGTCGGTAGCCCCAGTTTGAGCTGTGCAATCCACTGGACTGTGGAAGAGAAGATGACGGAAAATGCCACCTGTATCCATAATAGTAATTATCCCCCTAGAAAGGTCAGCTCTGGTTCTCACTGAAGTGTACAGCATATTTCAAATGGAAAGAGTATGTCAGAGATAGCTGTGTAATTATCATAATAATGCCTTACATTTGGTACTTGTCAATTCCAAGCTCTTTGCAAGTTATATCGCACAGAGAACTACCTCTTGTCGCCTAAAAATACAGACAGCTCCGGGGCTTGAGTTATATAGAAGTGCTTTTTTTTTTTTAATCTGCACGGGCCCTCTCTCCAAAACGTAAAGGCTGACTGACATTTTCAAGGGTGGGATGGGGAAGAAACAGAGTCCTACCACCTGCAAAGGTAAAGGAGAGCTTGTCGTGAAGGAAAGTTTTCCCACCAGCGTGGATTTGACAATCATGTCTATTGAAATCACGGTTTAAACCAGGGTTTAAATCACTAGTAAAAAAGAGCATCATTTTTAAAGAGCAACTGACATCTCTTTCCCGTGGAGGCTCCTTTTCGGCCCTGCTGCTGACTCACCGACCGTCCCAATATTGCAGAATATACAACCTCATGCTACATACTGTAACTAAGCTCCATTTCACGCTGAATAAACTAAATGATGAATGCATCTTAAAGAGAAGAGTATCTTTAGATAGAGTTTCCACTCCAAAAGCATTTTATTAAAATAAATTTGATAAAAATTAAAAAAAAATCCAATTTAAATAAAAACAATCCAATTTAAATAAAAAAAAAATCTGATTTTTTTTTTAAAAAAACATCAATTTTTATCCACCCTGTTTCCCATTCTTAAAAGCTCTGGCAATGGACAACAACAAATTATAGGCTTTTGCCTAGTTTTTTCCTCCCATGTTTGACAGTTACAGAGTCAAATATGAGTGCCTATTTTCCTAAAAATATTCTAGAGGCGGCAATTCTCATTGCTTGCTGACCATGGCATGAAGATGCCCCGCTACCTGTTTTTAGAAGATATGTTCTCCAGATGTTTTCCTCTCATACCCAAGCAATTGCTGGGACAACTTACGTTCATCCTTAGCTGTTTCTGATATGAAATAGCATCCTCGTTTTCGTCTAACAAAAGTCTTGCCATTTTACTATGCTTCACTGATGATTTTGGTGATGATGTGGTCAGGAGCTGGAACCTGCTCTGCACCAATTATTTTTGGCTGTTATAGACCTGATACCACCCCTCTAGTTACTGTGCGCTGCTGGCCTCCATGGCCCCATGACAACAACCCTGTGAGGTGGGTTGAGCTAAAAGAAAAATCTCTCAAGCAGCTTTTATGCCCAAGGCCTTGGACTGGAACTCATTGTCTCCTGGTGATTGGCACATAGTCACCCAGCCAACTTCCATATCAAAGGCAGGACTAGAATTCACAATCTCCTAGTGATTGGTCCAAAATCACCTAGCCAGCTTTCATGCCTAAGGCAGAACTAGAACTCACAATCTCCTGGTTTCTAGTCCAGTGCTTCACCACTACACCAATTTTTCTCTCATTCTTGTCAATGATAGGTTGTTATTTCTGTTGTAACACATTCCTTATACTGTAGTGTTCTGAAGGAATGGGAAATATCTTCTCAACCAGCATTAAAATCATAGTCTACTCTTATATTCCTACCATGAAAATGAGTGTCAGGGTTCCGAGAAACTCATCCGCCAAAAGCAGAACTACGAGGCAGGTAGATTCCTCAAAGAACATGTTTATTGGAAACATCATATCAGCACAGCTAGTGAAAACCAACTCTAAAAGTTCCCGCAGTTTTAGCCTATTTAAAAGAGGAAACATTTCCTTCCCCAGATGTCACTGGTTATGGTGTCCAATAGAATAGAATAGAATAGAATAGAATAGAATAGAATAGAATTTTATTGGCCAAGTGTGATTGGACACACAAGGAATTTGTCTTGGTGCATATGCTCTCAGTGTACATAAAAGAAAAGATATGTTCATCAAGGTACAACATTTACAACACAATTGATGGTCAATATATCAATATATGAAAGTAGCTGGGAGGCTGCTTGGTCACTCCTCTCCTCCTTCAAATGCCACCTGTTGGGATGACCTTGGTTCCCACAAGAAACCTTTTGTTTTGACTGTTAGCCAGTCTATCTACTTCCCCCTCCCTTCCCCCTTTCAGAGTTCATGACTATGAGGCAGCAAAAGATGGCTTCAGCCAGATTCACGTCAGAGTTGATACTGAGAACATAATGTAATATTTAGGTATCTTAATATATTTCCAAAACAATAATTGTTGGGTCAGAAGTGCTTCCAGTATGTAATGGATTCTTCTTTTTAGTACTCTTCACCAATACCAATATTCACCGGCCCAATACTTGGGCCGGTGAATAGCACAGGCTGGTAATGCCTGTTATTAAGAACACAAAGCCTGTTATTAAGAACACAAAGCCTGCAATTACTGCAGGTTCGAGCCCGGCCCAAGGTTGACTCAGCCTTCCATCCTTTATAAGGTAGGTAAAATGAGGACCCAGATTGTTGGGGGGGCAATAAGTTGACTTTGTAAAAATATACAAATAGAATGAGACTATTGCCTTATACACTGTAAGCCGCCCTGAGTCTTCGGAGAAGGGCGGGGTATAAATGTAAACAAAAATAATAATAATACTTTTTCCCATTTCAGCTTGATATTATTTTTGTTTGGTCCTCATTATCCTCCTTTTGACTTGCCCCCATTGCTATTTACTAATATCGTTCTCAGCAACCTGTACAGTTTTTGCAACAATGCCATGGAGTGGCTGTTTGGTGAAATTGCAGCAGGGAGTCATTCTATATCATGGCCGTTTCATGAAGGAAATTGTGAAGGATCCACAGCCTCTAAAGCCGAATGGCAGTCTAGGCAAGCGAGAGATAGAAGTCTGAGAACAAAAACACACAGCTACAACCGCACCACCAAAACAGCTACAACTGCACCACCAAAAAAGTTATTAAATTAGCATTGGGGGAATAGCACATTCTTCCGATAATGTGTATATTAGCACTGACTATGCTAGTTTCAAAGCAATATCTGAATCGGGGAAATGTCACCTGCATCTCTATGGGAAGAAAGGTCATTTACCCAAAAATGGAAAGCTATTTGATATTTATCAAAATAAAAGGATAGGGGGGGGGGGAAAAAGTTGCTCTGATAAAGAGAAATACAGCAGCTGCAATTTAAAGACAACCCCTTTTCCTTCTCCCCAAGTGTCGATTTCAGGGATAAAGATGAATTTTTCTGCTAAGTCTGCTCTCAGACAATTTTCCATCACTCGGGGCAATTAGGAAAAGAAATGGCTTTTCTGCATAGTTCAGACTGCCGTGGAAACTTTACCCCTAAATTGCACTAAATGAGAGTGAACTAAGTGACCTTAATAAACTATAAAACACCTCTAAATCACTCGGCAGACTAATCACTCGGCAGGCTTGGAAGAGAAAGGTTTCACCAGCAGCATTCATCAAGGTGATGGACCTTAGCAAACATTTTAGCTGTGCAGTAAACAACCTCAAATTGCATTTCATCACAATTACTCTCAAGGTCACGGTGAAACAGGACTTTGGGCCTCTCCTGACCTTTGACCCCCCCCTCCTTTCCTTCTATCTCTCGTCTCCAGGATTTCTCTCTTTGTGAAATGCTAAGCAGCTTAAGCCAGAAAAAGCTTCATTTTTCCCCCATCCTTTTTAAAATACAGTCTGAGTCCAGCAGGAGCACTGGAAAGGAAAGAAGGCTTTATTAGAGATGAATATTTAAATTCCAACTGTTACCTAAGAAAAGATTATGCGCAGAGAAACAGCCTCCAGTGTCAGCCCAAGTTATCAGAATGAACCACACAAAAGTCCCACAAGCATTCCTAGAAAATGGAAGCCGGATGACTCTTCATCTGAAAGGCTGGGCAGATTACAGGGGGGGAATGTCACCACAGGGGGCATTTTCTGGTAAATTGATGTTTTGCTATTGGTCTTATCCATACCTAAAGAGAAATGAATTTCCAGCGGCTACATCAGATCAGAAAACAATGTGATTTAACCATTTGCCTGAAATTTCCAATTTAAATCTCGAAATATCTGTTCTAATAGATCCTTACAAACTGAGTCAAGAGATTCTCTTATCTGGTTTGGAAACCTGAGAGGTCTTTGCCCTGTCTTGGCTGGTTGATTTTGGGCCAGTCATGCTCTCTTAGCCCAACTCATGTAGGAAAAGGAGTGGCAGAAGTTGGGGGCAGAATTAAAAGAGGGATCAGTCTAGAATCCATAGGTCAGGGGTCTGCAAGTCTTAAAAGAGCCGAGTTTGCAGACCCCTGCCTTAGGTAGTCACAAATGAACAAATGAATTCCATTGACCCTTATCTAATGCCTAGCGGGTTCTAACCATTAATTGAGAAGATTCCTATGCAGAGGCCTGAGTAGCAATAAATAAATTGGACCTTCAGAGCCTGATCTGATCTTTTGTGCCTGACAACTCACATCTGAAGGTTGCTATTGTCGGGAAGAGGAGGAGGAAGGAATATTAGGTATGTTGGCCACCTTGAGTTTTTATAAAAATAATAAAGCTGTGATATAAATAAAATAAGTAAATAAATGCCTAACGGAATGTTTACAATCATTATCTACCACTGATGAAAATTCCACCTAAAACCTACCTTTAAAGAAGACAATCGGCTCCTTCCCCCCCTCCCCCTTCCTTTACTATTTCTTGTTCTCGCTTCCTTTTCCGAAACTCATATGCTGGAAGGCAACTTACTGAAAAATGTGAGTTGGGAATGAGGGATAGATTAGTTAGTGTAGATTTTGCTCTAGTAAAAGAACAGCATAATGGCCTCCGTCATTAGTATTCTCAACAGCATCAATTCTGTTCAAGTTTATTACACACATTAATCAAAGAACCGAGTAATCTATACACATCATTCAGCTACCAACTTTGGTTCTTCTTCTTCTTCTTTGAGTTGAGAGCATTCTGTAAAAAACTTGAGCCAAAGCATGAACTGCCTTTCAACTTTGATCTATTTTACTGTATCTTTAGTGGAGAAAGTCACTTCCTTCCTTAATTATCAAATCCAAATCTGCTTGACAGAACTGAAAGGACACATGTTTAATTGCAAAGGGCTTACCACAGATGTCTTTGAATTTCCCTGAACAATCTCTGAAGGCACAGCTTTAAAAAATACTAAGCAGTACGTTTGAAATGAATTCGTAACGGTAAGAAGGGGAATCTGTATGCGCCATCCTCGGTCTCAGTCTTCAAATGTTCTATTCTCGTAAGCACAAAATGTGTCAAGGGAGACTCCTGTCCTGCCTGATTTTTTTAAACAAGCGCCTTCAAAATAAAAGACAACATAAGCAGGGGGTTCTGCAAAGCAATCCTGAGAGACAAAGAAAATAGGTGGGCATTTTAAACACTCCTTTGGTTAACAGCCACACTCTCAATTTTATTTATTTATTTATTTATTTATTTATTTATTCGCATTTTTATACCGCCCTAGCTCCCGAGGGACTCATGGCGGTTTACAGCCTGATAAAAAACATACATATAAATACAGAATAAAACATCAATTAAAAAACTTATTAAATAAGGCCGAATATTTAAAATAGCAATAAAAGTAATAAAACCCCAATTAAAACCAAATTTAAAATTTAAAATTCTAATCCAGTCCTGCGCAAATAAACAGATGTGTCTTAAGCTCGCGACGAAAGGTTCGAAGGTCAGGAAGTTGGCGGAGTCCTGGGGGAAGTTCATTCCAGAGGGTGGGGGCCCCCACAGAAAAGGCCCTTCCCCTGGGTGTCGCCAGTCGGCACTGCCTGGCCGACGGCACCCTGAGGAGTCCTTCCCTGTGAGAGTGCACGGGTCGGTGAGAGGCAATCGGTGGCAGCAGACGGTCCCGTAAGTAACCCGGCCCTATGCCATGGAGCGCTTTCAAGATAGCTATCCAAAATTTGTGGGGTTCTTTTTTTTCTTTTCTTTTCCCCTTTGGAAGAAAATAAAAAATCCTTCCATAACGTTCTGACCTAAGCTCCCTTAGAAAGCAGGAAGCAGAGTCTTGGTCCCGGCAAAACCCCTTTTATTTACATGACTGTGCATTCCTTTCATTCACAGTCAGCAAGGCCTGGCAAACAGTCTTTCAGAAGAATATTTATCAACACAGACCTTATCTCGCTTGGAAAGCTGCCAGGTAACGAGTTTCCAAATGCAGGGCAAGGCAAAACTTGGCACAGAGTCACGGACAGATCTTCCGACTCTTGAAATGACCAACCGAACGAATTGTTTCCTGCAAAAAACCCCTCCCTGTTTACTCCTCTTTTGTTTCCTATGGGAGGGGCCAATCACCTCCAAGGTGTGGCTTTACTCCTAAGTTGACCCTGCCTTCTTAGTTGTTCTTGTCTTCTGGCAGCTCTGCGCATGTGCACACTGGGAACAGGCTCCAGCTGTTCCTCTGCCTCGCTGCTGTCTAACTCCCTCTCAGCCTCCGATGCAGAGCTCTCATCCGAGCTTTCTCCAGCCCCCAGGACTATTTTTATTTTTTATTTATTTTATTTTGTCACAACAATATATGTAGGTATCATACAAAAGATTATATAGTATATAAACACATATATGAGTAAATATAAGGAGGTATAAGCATATATATAGGAAGAAGAAAAGAAAAAAACAATAGGACAGGAACGGTAGGCACGTTTGTGCGCTTATGCACGCCCCTTATGGTCCTCTTAGGAATGGGGTGAGGTCAATAGTAGAAAGTTTTTGGATAAAACTTTTAGGATTATGGGAAGAGACCACAGAGAGTCAGGTAATGTGTTCCAAGCACTGATGATTCTGTTACAGAAGTCATATTTTCTGCAATCTAGATTAAAGCGGTTGACATTAAGTTTAAATCTATTAGTTGCTCTAGTATTATTGCAATTAAAGCTGAAGTAGTCTTTAACAGGAAGGACATTACAATAGATGATTCTGTGAGTTAAGCTTAGGTCATGTCGAAGGCGACGGAGTTCCAAGTTTTCTAAGCCTAGGATTTCAAGTCTGGTGGGATAAGGTGTTTTATTGTTTTCAGAGGAATGGAGAACTCTTCTTGTAAAATATTTCTGGACACGTTCAATTGTATTGATGTCAGAGATGTGGTGAGGGTTCCAAACAGGCGAGCTGTATTAGTCTAGCAAATGTTTTATATGCTCTGGTTAGTAGTGTGGTGTTTTTGGACTAGCCCATGTTCCTCCACAACCTCCTCACTGTTTGACTCTGCTGCCAGCTCTGCTGGCCACCAGTGGGCCACAACACATAATTCCAAACGTACTCATGAGTCTGAAATGTGTGTGTCTCTGTACAGGGATGATTTAGATAAAGAGGGTTCAATCTAGAATTCCTGTGTAGCCACAAGTAGAGCAAGTCTAACACCTCCTTGAAGTCTGTTGAGCCTTATGGAACTACAGGCAGGTGCTGTTAGTTGAAAAGATTTCTGTAAGGCGATAAGGCTGATTAGCAACAAATTTGGTTTCAGGAAAAAGTTATCATGTAACTTACAACTTCTCCACTGCAAAAACATATGGACTTCAAATCTAGATCAAGGCAAATCAATAGATGCAATCTACATAGACTTCTGCAAAGCTTTTGGCTCAGTAGTACACGATAAACTTCTCCTTAAACTAACATCCTATGGCATCTCAGGACCCCTCCACAAATGGATATCTGCTTTTCTGTCTAACAGACAACAAGTGGTAAAAATTGGCAATGCTCTATCAAATCCTGTTCCTGTCAAGAGTGGAGTTCCTCAAGGCAGCGTCCTTGGACCAACACTCTTTATTCTATACATTAATGATCTTTGTGACCATATCTCAAGTAATTGTGTTCTCTTTGCTTACGATGTCAAACTATTTAACACCACAGACAACACTTCTATCATTCAAAACGACCTTGACCATCTAACGCTTGGTCTAAAATTGGCAGCTCAAATTTCAACCAGCAAATGCTCAGTCTTACATATAGGAAAAAGAACTCTAAAACTAAGTACATACTAGATGGACATTACCTTACAGACGACCCCATCCCGTTAAAGACCTTGGAGTTTTCATGTCAAATGATCTAAGTGCCAAAGCCCACTGCAACTACATAGCAAAAAAGCTCTAAGAGTTGTAAACCTAATTTTGTAGCTTCTTTTCCAAAACACCACACTACTAACCAGAGCATATAAAACATTTGCTAGACCAATTCTAGAATACAGCTCACCTGTTTGGAACCCTCACCACATCTCTGACATCAATACAATTGAACGTGTCCAGAAATATTTTACAAGAAGAGTTCTCCATTCCTCTGAAAACAACAAAATACCTTATCCCACCAGACTTGAAATCCTAGGCTTAGAAAACTTGGAACTCCGTCGCCTTCGACAAGACCTAAGTTTAACTCACAGAATCATCTATTGTAATGTCCTTCCTGTCAAAGACTACTTCAGCTTTAATTGCAATAATACAAGGGCAACCAATAGATTTAAACTTAATGTAAACCGCTTTAATCTAGATTGCAGAAAATATGACTTCTGCAACAGAATCATCAGTGCTTGGAATACTTTACCTGACTCTGTGGTCTCTTCCCATAATCCTAATAGCTTTAACCAAAAACTTTCTACTATTGACCTCACCCCATTCCTAAGAGGACCATAAGGGGCGTGCATAAGCGCACAAACGTGCCTACCGTTCCTGTCCTATTGTTTTTCTTTTCTTCTTCCTATATATGTTTATATGTGTATATACTATATAATCTTTTTGTATGATGTTGTGACAAAATAAATAAATAAATAAATCAGTTTAATTGGACTTTGCTGGATCTGATCTTTTGTGTCTGACAAAAATGTTGCCATACGCTGATGCTTTTGTATTATTAAATTGTCGTTAGCCATCCAGAATCTTGACAATGAAATGGGGTGACCGTATAAATTTTTTAAATAGCAAAACAAAAACAAAACAAAACAAAACAAAAAAACTTAAGCAGACTTGGTTGTTGTGGTAGTTCTTGTTGTTACTAAGATGATTATGACATCACGATTGTCACGCTCATAAATCTTTCTAAATGTTAAGCAAATGATTTCACTGTAGAAGCTGGAAATATTTAAAATGCATCCATTTAATGAATTCCTTTTGGGGTTGAAGGGCAAGTGAATTATCGTCATGTGGAAAGCCCATATATCTTAGTAGAATTATGAGTTACAGCCCTGTAGATGGATATATGACTAGATCACCTCATTATGGAAAACTAGA